>NC_092233.1:17131423-17431423 GCF_036320965.1 Panulirus ornatus | reverse complement strand
CCTCTCATTCACAACAGACTGTATACTTGCCTTTCTCTTGCATTCACTTACCTAACGACTCCACACACACACACACACACATATATATATATATATATATATATATATATATACTTTTTTTTTTTTTTGCTTTGTCGCTGTCTCCTGCATTTGCGAGGTAGCGCAAGGAAACAGACGAAAGAAATGGCCAAACCAACCCCCATACACATGTATATACATACACATCCACACACGCAAATATACATACACATCCACACACGCAAATATACATACCCATACATCTCAATGTACACATATATATACACACACAGACACATACATATATACACATGCACACAATTCACACTGTCTGCCTTTATTTATTCCCATCGCCACCTCGCCACACATGGAATAACATCCCCCTCCCTCCTTATGTGTGCAAGGTAGCGATAGGAAAAGACAACAAAGGCCCATTCGTTCACACTCAGTCTCTAGCTGACATGCAATAATGCCCGAAACCACAGCTCCCCTTCCACATCCAGACCCCACAGAACTTTCCATGGTTTACCCCAGACGCTTCACATGCCCTGATTCAGTCCATTGACAGCACTTCGACCCCGGTATACCACATCGATCCAATTCACTCTATTCCTTGCCCGCCTTTCACCCTCCTGCATGTTCAGGCCCCGATCACTCTATATCTTTTTCACTCCATCTTTCCACCTCCAATTTGGTCTCCCACTTCTCCTCGTTGCCTCCACCTCCGACACATATATCCTCTTGGTCAATCTTTCCTCACTCATTTTCTCCATGTGCCCAAACCATTTCAAAACACCCTCTTCTGCTCTCTCAACCATGCTCTTTTTATTTCCCTATTATTACTTACTCGATCAAACCACCTCACACCACATATTGTCCTCAAACATCTCATTTCCAGCACATCCACCCTCCTGCGCACAACTCTATCCATAGCCCACGCCTCGCAACCATACAACATTGTTGGAACCACTATTCCCTCAAACATACCCATTTTTGCTTTCCGAGATAATGTTCTCAACTCCCACACATTCTTCAAGGCTCCCAGGATTTTTGCCCCCTCCCCCACCCTATGATTCACTTCCGCTTCCATGGTTCCATCCGCTGCCAGATCCACTCCCAGATATCTAAAACACTTTACTTCCTCCAGTTTTTCTCCATTCAAACTTACCTCCCAATTGACAACCCTCAACCCTATTGTACCTAATAACCTTGCTCTTATTCACATTTACTCTTAACTTTCTTCTTTCACACACTTTACCAATTTCAGTCACCATTTCTCCTACTTACATACATATTCCCAATCACCAGTCCTTTTTCAGCTCACAAATCTACAAGCTCTTCACCATAAACTGATTATAATAGTTTTTAAAAGTTTAAAAGTTAAAAAATTTTTTTTTTTTTGTCAAAAACCAATATGATGTTACACATTTGTCAAAGAGAAAACTTGAAAATACTGGCTTGCATAAAAGCTACCGGACACTCAAAGTGGCAGTGTAACAATGCACCAAGAAATCTCTTGGATAAGATAATCAGTGAATTAAGAAATAATAGAGGAATTCATTTTATTTTTTCATGAACATAAGATTTTTCAAGAAAATCACTATATCATAAATTAAGATTTCAAATGTTTTACCTGACACTTTGAACTATAAGAGCAATACACAAATCAGTTTGTTTTGTAGAAAAAAGCCAGAATAAATTCCTGTGGAGAAACAAACCTTGAGTTTGCCTAAAGCATCTGCCAACATCAGCATCAAAGATAATCAACAGAAAATGGGTGGGTTTGAAAGTATTGCTAGCAATATAATTAGTGTTGAAAATGTTAACCTAACAACCTAACTGGTATACACATAAGAAGTAGGCCCTTACCTGATGCCATTGGGCAGGTGCTCATCCAACTCCATAAGAAAGATTTTGGCAAGGTTAGGGATGACAGCACAATAGGGCTGCAAGGAAGGGATGGACGGGTTAGAACAGATAAATTCCAGGTTTTGACAAATGACTATCAACATTGTTCCTATATGGGATACACACAGCAAACAATCTCTTGTCACCTGGGCAGCAGAGAGGAAGAAGAGCTGGTGGGGAGTGAGTGACACAGCAGGCAGGTGAGGCTCTACGTAGTGAAGTTCCTCCCACCGTTGGTAAGCCCTGAAGGCATGTCGGATACCAGCAATGTCCGCCAGATTTTCGTTCAAGGTTGCACTGCTGTCAATCTGCCAAGGATGAAGTGATATTTTCTTAAACATTCTCCTTGATAATACCTTCTTTCAAGAGTCTGTAGAAGACATCCAGCAATGCAGTTCTCTTTACACTTGTTTCCATGAAGACACAGCAACATCCTTTTTTGAGAAACTTAGTTTTGATGTTTCTAAACCATTTTCAAATATAAAACTGAAAACATTGTCCTGTTACTTTAGTATTATCTTTCTTTCTTGCCCCTCTGTAACTCCTCCCTACTTTAGTATTATCTTTCTTTCTTGTCCCTCTGTAACTCCTCCCTACCTCTACCCTTAAAATCCACTTCCACATTTTATTCTCCTCCTTCCTTCCTTTCCCTAAACCTTACTGGCTGACATGGCTACTCATCCATTTCACACCCACAGAAAGACATGAGAGAACATCCACCTAATAGCCTTGGCTCTCCTGAATCCTGCTTTCTTACCTCCATGGCAATCTTGGTGAACTCGACAAAAACCTCTTGGTAAAAGGCATGGGTGAGGAGGTCGTGATAACAGTCAACAACGGTATTCAAGTGGTTCCTCGTTGCCTCACTGAAGGGCTGGGTCATCTCCCCACGGTGATTGAACAGCATCCCTACGTCACAGCAGAGGGTCACATTCATGGCTGATACTAGATCACAATCCTACCTCACTATAATAGGTCACAATACTGGCTCATAGAAGAGGTCAATTTTTTGACATTCACCCATAATTCAGTAGACTTTTATTCCCCCCTGAGAGATCATAAAAAATGCCCTTAATTTAGTACTTTTATTCCCCCCTGAAAGATAAAAAATGCAATCATTTTAAGAGGTACTTATGAGTCTTACTAGTAGTTCCTGAACATCCACCCCTCTAAATATTAGGAAAAGCCGATATTCCCTGAGCAGAGGATTGAGGAAGGAGAGAGAGAAAGAAAGCCTACTTCACTGAAATTTTGCCATGATGATGGGCTAATGCTTAGCACTCATCACACATGCTACTGGAAAGAGTGACACCCACCAGTGAAGTCAAGACTGTGGAAGATCTCATGTGCCATGGCTGTAGCTGCAAATCCGTAGTTTATGTACTCTGGTCCTTGGAAGCGGTAGTATGGGTCTTGGAAGAAAGCCTCTGGGAAAACTGCCGCAGTAAACAGGAAAGTAGGTTGTTTTGGCTGTGATAACAATAATGCTAATAATAGCATCTATAGGACAATAGTATATCATTACCATCATCTATAGTAAGTTTATGTACACATAATCTTGTTTCATACTTGTTCACTGTTTCCCATGTTAGTGAGGTAGCCCAAGGAACAAATGAAGAAAAGCCTTCATTCACTCACATACATTCTCTAGATGTAATGTGTAAGGCACCAAAACCACAATGCCCTATCTACAACCAGGCCCCCACAGGCCTTTCTTTGGTTTACGCCAGCTACTTCATAAGCCCTGGTTCAGTCCACTGACAGCATGTTGCCCCCTGTATACCATATCACTCCCATTTACTTTATCCTGTGTACCCCTTAACCCTTCTCCATGTTCAGGCCCGAAACACTCAAGGTCTTTTCCACTCCATCCTTCTATCTCCACTTCTGACACACATATCCCTCCATATGTCCATCAATATGACATTTTTCATGCTTATTTCTGGCAAAAAAAAGCACCATATTACATTATGTTTCAATTTTCATACAAAAAGATTTTGGCTATAAAATACATGCAATTTTTGGCATTTTTCTCTGGGACATAAATGGGTTTGAACACCTCAGTCTATGGAATGTTTTTCATAAGGATTACAAATCTAGGGTTGAAATATTGCGTAGGGGCCATTATTTAGTAGGTATCTGTTGGCTCGGGATAGCAACAAGACATATTTCTTATGATTAAGTATAGAAATGTCTCATTACAATATATTTTAATTTTCAAACAAAAATCTTTTTGTGCAAAAAAATTGTGTGGACAATTACCTAAAATATTTTGGTATTTTTTTCAAGGAATTTGCTTCAAAAACTAAGTATAAGGAGTATTTTACATGATGAATACGAATCTAGAGTTGGAATACGAATCTAGGGTTGAACATTGTTCAGCAGTCATTAATGCCTATAATTACTTCTTAAATTGATCATAATTTCAAAACATTCTGTGGATACCTCTGTTGGCTTGGGCAAGCAATATCACATATTTTTCATGATTGTTTCAACTATAGAAGTGCCTTGTTATGTTATATTTCAGTTTTAAACAAATGGTTTTTTGGACTAAGTTATACTGTGAACTATTACCAGCAATTTTTTATAGTTTTCTCAGGGAAAAATTTTTGCCTAAAAACCTCAACATATGTTCTATTTTTCATGAAGACTGAAGCTAAGGTTGAAATATTTAGTGGGTATCTGTTGGCTTGAGGAAGCAATGACATATTTTTCATGATTACTTCAACTTATTATATTTATATTTTCAAACAAAAAGTTTTTGTGGCTAAAAAAAAAACCCCTAGAATTTCTCATTTTTCTCAGGGAAACAGATGTTTAAAAAACTCAGCAAAATGACAACATAAATTTATATCGTGAATATAAATCTAGGGTTGATATACTGTTTAGTGATCACTGATGCCTATAATCAATTCTTTAATTAATCACAATGTAAATTTAATTAATCATAATTTTAAAACATAATTTCTCCCCTATCCCTGGGGATAGGGGAGAAAGAATACTTCCTACGTATTCCCTGCGTGTTGTAGAAGGCGACTAAAAGGGGAGGGAGCGGGGGGCTGGAAATCCTCCCTTCTCATTATTTTTTTTTTTATTTTCCAAAAGAAGGAACAGAGAAGGGGGCCAGGTGAGGATATTCCCTCAAAGGCCCAGTCCTCTGTTCTTTACGCTACCTCGCTAACGCGGGAAATGGCGAATAGCTTAAAAAGAAAAAAGAAAAAAAAAAAAATTAAAGCATTGTGATCATTCACTTTGTATTTAGTGGGTATCTCTGCTGCCTCGAGGAAGCAATATGACATCTATTTCCTGATTCTTGCAAGTATATAATGCCTTATTATTTCAATTTTCAAACAAAACGTTTTTTGGGCTAAAAGATATCCTAAACTATTACCTGCAGTTTTTGAAATATTTCGTGATCAATACCCTCCCATATAATGTTCCAAGAATACTCACAAACTTATACCTCTGTAGTTTGAACAATCACCTTTATCCCCTTTGTCTTTGTACAATGGCACTATGCTTGCATTCCACCAATCCTCAGGCACTTGTCACCACGATCCATACATACATTGAATATTCTTACTGTGTTGTTGATTGGAATCAACAACAGTCAACACCTTTTTTAATAAATTCCACTGCAATACCATCCAAGCCTGCCACTTAGCCAGATTTCATCTTCTGCAAAGTTTTCAGTACCTCTTCTCTGTTTACCAAACCATTCTCCCTCACCCTCTCACTTCGCACACCAACCCAACCAAAATACCCTATATCTGCCACTCGATCATCAAACACATTCAACAAACCTTCAAAATATTCACTCCATCTCCTTCTGACTTCATCACTACCTGTTATTACCTCCCAACTTACCCCTTCATCAATATTCCTATTTGTTCTCTTGTCTTACACACGTTATTTACCTCCTATTAATCACATTCATTTTTATGAATCACAGTTTACGATCACAATATCTGTCAGTTATAATGTCACAGAAATTAAATGCACAGCATCTGTGTCTTATATTCTCATATTCCTGTGTAGTAACTAAAAGTACAGTTACACTTTTACCAGATGTACAGGGTATAAGGTACTTTAAACAGGTGACTACTAGCCTGCACTTAAAAAAAAAAAAAATAGTGTACACTTTATATAATACTGATTAAGTAATGTATATCTACAGGTGTAGGAAGCAAGGAATACTTGCCTATGGTGTTGGTGGACTGCATATGGAAGGCATTGACGATATATGGCTGAACTGTGAGTGTCCATCTGGGGGAAAGAGACAGACTTAGTCCATGCGGTGTCATCTCTTAACACCTTTTGACTTTACTCACACCAGGGACAAACATGAGCCTCTTGCCATCCAAGGATTACTGGAGACTAGTAGGAATCTCCCAGGTAACACTAATCACATTACATACATGTAAGAGCCTCTCTACTGCCTTAAGATTCAAATCGGGGATCAATGTGAGCTCTTCCGCTGATAGGATTAACATAAGCCTCCCTGCTGATGTGAGACACACTAGGGACAAGTATTAATCCTCCACTTAACTTCCAGTTACATCTTACTTGAGGATAAGTATGATTGTCCCTGCTGCCTCACATCAAGACCTGTATCCAACTAAGAATTTGGTATGAGACATCCTACTGCCTTCCATCAAGGGCTAGTATGAATCTTCCAACTTATTCATACTAGGACCATTACAAGCTATCCCATCTATTTCAAGTGTGAGAATTATGAATCTTTTATGAGCATCGCCACACACACACACACACCAAATAACTATGAGCCTGCTGCTGGGACTGTAATTATCAGCCTGCTGACTGGGACTCAAAATAACTATCAGCCTGCTAACTGGGACTCACAATAACTATTAGCCTCCTGATTGAGACTTACAATAACTATGACTCTACTGACTGGGACTTACAGTAACTATTAAGCTCTTGACTGGGACTTCTAATAACTATTAGCCAGCTGACTAGGACTTCTAATAGCTATCAGCCTGCAGAGTGGGACTCACAATTACTATCAGCCTCCTCACTGGGACTCACTAAAACTATTAGCCTGCTGACTGGGACTTAAAATAACAATTATCCTACTAACTGGGACTCACAGCAACTTTTGCTGCTGGCTGGGACTTATAATAACTATTAGCCTGCTGACTAGGACTCACAATAACTATTGTTCTACTGACTGGGACTCAGTAACTTTTGCTGCTGACTGGGACTTATAACTATTAGCCTACTGAATGGGACTAACAATAACTATCAGCCTGCTAACTGGGATGCAAAACTACAATTAGCCTACCGAATGTGACAAACAAGAAATATTAGCCTGCTGATTGGGACTCTAAAATACTATTAGTGTGCTGAATGGGACTAACAATAACTATTAGCCTGCTGACTAGGACTAATAATTACTATTAGCCTGCTGACTGGGACTCAAAATAACTATCAACATGCTGACATGAACTCACATGAAGGATACTTTGTCGATGGGTGTAGGGTAAAGGCGGTATAACTCGATCCTGAACACTCGGTAGAGCTCCAACACCGTGTCCAGGAAGGTAAAATTTGACTGGAACTCTAACTGTGAGAAGAAGTATGTGAGGTTACTACTGTTCTTCATCGTATGAACTTTCTTTTTCTCTGACAACAAGAAAAACTAAGAGTAAACAATGTGAATAGATAGAAGAGAAAATGGGAAAAAACACTAATAAATACAGATAAGGTAAAAGAACTTGAAGAACAGATAAGGAATGCAGGCATATGAAAAATAAAATATCACACAAGAATATAAAGAATACAAAGAAAAAAGTCATTAATAAAGAAGAAAATAATCCACAAATATCCTCATAAAAAATCCATTCAATGGAAGAGAAAAAGATAAAAAGTACCCAAAAAAGAATATATATAATGTTCATGGTGAATGATGCTCAAAATAAATGATGCTCAATTTGAATGATGCTCAAAATGAATCAGTTTTCAGTACAAGAAAAAGGAGAAAAATACTGTTAATAAGATATACAAATTTAACAAGAATGCCACCATGGATATTAAAGTAACTGGGACTGATATGATAACATGAATAGGCAAACTAAACTATAACAAAACTATAGCAAAATCACTGATGCTAATGATAAGACACAGAACCTAGATAACAATAGTATAGCCCCAAGACACAGAATGGTACCTAGATGATAGAAGAGTGGTTACAAGACACAGAGCAGCAATTAGATGACAGCAGCATAGCTCCAAGACACAAAATTGACAGCAAAACCAGTGATGTTAACAATAAGACATAGAACCTAAATGATAGCAATATAGCTCCAAAGCACAAAATCAATAGCAAAACCAATTATGCTAAAGATGAGACACAGAACATAGGTGATAGCAGTAGTGACTCAAGAAAGAATGGTACTTAACAAGCTTCTATGGAAACAGTATGAGATCAGTCATTTGGACTTCCCATATGATAAGCCTTTGAAAGACATTTAAAAACACAATAATCAATAACTAACTTATGAAAAATACAATAATCAATAACTATCATATCAATTATGATGTATATATATCTAAACCAAATATAAGTACACATTTGCAGCTACGTATGCATTATAAAAGCATATACAAAACACTAATGCAAAGGAAGAGAATTTATAGTGACTTTCTTGACTTATCTTACTAAGTTATTTAATGGTAAATTATTGCATTCTACCCAAAAAAAAAGTAGAGAGAACATTACAAGTAAATTAAGTAAATGGATAAAGAAGATAAAAAAAACCCAGAAGATTCATGGTGGAAGTAAGGATGATGTTTAGCTTCAATTCTTTTCATAATACTGATATCCAATACAGAAAAAGATATGCGGGAGTATAATACATTGTTTTACAAATGTCACAAGAGTAAGACAATAAGCACTGAGAACACTAAGAAAAAAATCAAGACCTGGATATAATATACAAATGAATACAGGAGACTCTAATGGAATTCAGTGAAGGGAAATTTGAGCAACTAAGTCAGGGAAAAGATATTTGTGAAGAAAACAGTTGAAGATTTGGGAGTAATAAGAATGATAAACTAAAATACAGAAAACACATTGATAAAATCATATTATTTGGACTGTTAATGAGAACAGTTAACACTATAGACAGATCAATGATGATGAGGCTGCTTAATCTTCACATAAAAAGCAAATTGAGTAAATACTGTATTGCATGGTCACCATCTAGATAGGGAGATATTAAAAAGATATAAAGAAATCAAAAACATTCATAAATAAAACTGAAGGAGTAGATTATCTTTAATTCCACAAAGAGTAAAAAAACTTAAATTCCACAGCCTCAAAAGAAGTCTTGACAGATGGCTAAAATAGTTCCAGGTGAGCCTAGACTTGACAACCATAGAATGTGTGAGGCAGAAGAGAAAAAAAAATACTGTTATTCAAACAAGACATAGACTATGCACTAATGATGAAATTGCATCATAAGTCCTCTGACCACCTACTGCTGCATGAGTCTCATTGATGTAGGTGATGTTCCAAAGGTTGTCATAGGTAGCCACTTCAGCCTCCAGGGTTTGCAGCTTTGCCAGTGCCTCCTTCTTATCATTGGGGTTCAGCCACAATGCCCAGTGAACTGACTCCTTGACCTCCTCCCGCAGCAGCTCCAGGATCGAAGCCGCCTGCGGGAAAGAGAAGAGGGGACAGGGATATATCAGAGAGAAATCAATGGAAGACTGGTGATCTAGTATTCAAGGAGGGGTGACTCTTCCTTTAATGAAATTTACTTATACAAGTGTCTTATAAAAGTAATATATTTAATAAGCATAGATAATTCAAATTTCCATTTAAAACTAAAAATTAGCACAAAATAGTGACATTCGTATATACATATAAATACACATAAACTCATATGAGGGGGAAAGAAATGACTTAGCAGCAATGTGATTATGGTTGTGGTTACTAACGGAGACACTGCCATGCTGTACCCAACAATTCTGTCACATCATAAACTTGATAATAACAGATATATATCTGTGTGATATGTGTAATTACCTATTTGTGCCACATGGAGGAGAGAGTTTTATACACATGGGGTAATATCTCCTGAGCATCCTCTACTATCTTAGAAATTCTTAAAATTTATGTATGGTGTTTGCACCGACCATGTTACCATTCATCTTGTTCCAGTCATCCACAATTCTTTTATTATAAGAATATTTTTGTACATTCTTTTTAAACAAGCTTCTTGCTTAATTTGATGTCAGGTCTTTGGCTACTCAATCATTATATCTATCAAAGAACTGTTCAAAGTCTACATCATCTACTTATTTTACAAACTTGAAGGCTGTGATCAGATCATCCCACACTTTTCTCTAAGATGTGCAAATGTGCTAACTTCAGTCTTTTGCTGTATCTCAGCTATCTTGATACTGGTACCATCTTTGTTTTTCTCTTCTAAATCTTCTCTATTAGCTCCTTTTGCTTCAGATGTGATGACCAAACTGAAGAAGCATATTCTAGTTTTGGCCTTATGATGAGCAAGAACTGCATCCTAAAGATTTCCATATCCATATCCTTGAAAGCTATTCTAACATCTGCCAGCAGAAAGCACGTCTCCTTAAGTATGCTCCTAATGAGGGTACTTTGTGACAGGTGATAGATGATATCGACTACCAAGGTCTCCTGACATGCAGAATCATGAGGCTTATTTTCTGCTAGATGATAATCATACTGAGGTCTGCTAGATGATAATCATATTGAGGTCATCTTTCAATTTATAACATCAACATTACTTTATGACTGTTTGGAGTGAATTTCATCAGTCATGTATCAGGCAAACTTTGGAGTCCATTCTGGTCCACTTGTAAGTTGATGCAATCCTCTCAGCTTTTCACTTTCCTCATGCCCATTTCATCATCTGCAAACACATTCTGATAGGAGTCCATAGCTTCTGGTAAGTCTTCTACACAGAGCCAGAGGAGTATTGGTCCCAGAATAAAACCGTGTGGGCACCCTTTTGGTTACCTTATCCCCTTTGGGAAGGCTCCTCTAACATGTATCCTCTGCTCTCTTCCATGGAAATATTCTGTCCACTGAATCAGTTTCCCCTTATTCCTGACCGGCAGTCCAGCTTCTTAATCATCCTTCCATGCGGCTCAGTGTCACATGATTTCTGGCAGTCCAGATACAAAATGTCAAACCAGCCTTTCTTTGTCTAAGACCAACCTCATTCTCTCTATCTTAGAACTATATGAGGTAATTTAACCATGAATTCCTTTCCCTAAAACAACCGGCTCTCACTTAGGTAATTTCTCCTTTACAGAAAGTCATCCTCTTACTTCTAATTAACTTTTTCATAACCTTACACATCGCATTTGTTGGTGAGACTGGCCTGTTCGCAGTGTCCTTCCTAATCAATAGGTATGACCTTTGTCATTTTCCATTCACTTGGCCATTTTCCCCTCTCCAGTGACATTTTGAATAATGTTTCACATAGTTTATCTAGCGTATCTGCACATACCTTTAGCAAATATGGAAAAATTTCATTAAGATGGGTCAAGACCTTTTAGGATTCTATCAATATCTTTTCTAGGTTTATTATGAGTAGTCGCTGTCTCCCGTGTTAGCAAGGTAGTGCAAAGAAACAGACGAAAGAATGGGCCAACCCACCTACATACACACGTATATACACAAAAGCCCACACACGCACATATACATACCTATATATTTCAATGTATACATACATATACATACACAGACATATACATATATACACACGAGCATATTCATACTTGCTGCCTTCATCCATTCCTGTTGCCATCCCGCCACACATGAAATGGCACCCCCTACCCCCCGCGTGCACGAGGTAGTACTATGAAAAGACAACAAAGGCCACATTCATTCACACTCAGTCTCTAGCTGTCATGTGTAATGCAACAAAACCATGGCTCTCTTTCTACATCCAGGCCCCACACAACTTTCCATGGTTTACCCCAGATGCTTCACATGCCCTGGTTCAATCCATTGACAGCACGTTGACCCCGGTATATCACATCATTCCAATTCACTCTATTCCTTGCACACCTTTCACCCTCCTGTATGTTCAGGCCCCAATCGCTCAAAATCTCTTTCACTCCATTCTTCCATCTCCAGTTTGGTCTCTCACTTCTCATTCCCTCCACCTCTGACACATATTCCTCACTCATTCTCTCCATGTGACCAAACCATTTCAATACACCATCTTCTGCTCTCTCAACCACACTCTTTTTATTACCACACATCTCTCTTACCCTTACATTATTTACTCGATCAAACCATCTCACACCACATATTACCCTCAAACATCTCATTTCCAACACATTCACCCTTCTCCGCATAACCCTATCTATAGCACATGTCTTGCAATCATATAACATTGTTGGAACCACTATTCCTTCAAACATACCCAATTTTGCTTTCTGAGATAACTTTCTCGCCTTCCACACATTCTTCAACACTCCAGAACCTTCAGCCCCTCCCCCACCCTTTGACTCACTTCCGCTTTCATGGTTCCATCCACTACTAAATCCACTCCCAGATATCTAAAACACTTCACTTCCTCCAGTTTTTCTACATTCAAACTTACTTCCCAACTGACTTGTCCCTCAACCCTATTGAACTTAATTACCTTGCTTTTATTCACATTTACTCTCGGCTTTCTTTTTCCACATTCTTTACCAAACTCAGTCACGAACTTTTGCAGTTTCTCACTCGAATCAGCCACCAGTGCTGTATCATCAGCAAACAACAACTGACTCACTTCCCAAGCCGTCTCATCCACAACAGACTGCATACTTCCCCCTCTCTCCAAAACTCTTGCATTCACCTCCCTAACAACCCCATCCATAAACAAATTAAACAACCATGGACACATTACGCATCCCTGCCGCAAACCGACATTCACTGGGAACCAATCACTTTCCTCTCTTCCTACACGTACACATGCCTTACATCCTTGATAAAAACTTTTTACTGCTTCTAGCAACATACACCCCACACCATATACCCTTAATGCCTTCCATAGAGCATCTCTATCAACTCTATCATGTGCCTTCTCCAGATCCATAAATGCTACAAACAAATCCATCTATTTTTCTAAGGATTTCTCATATACATTCTTCAAAGCAAACAGCTGATCCACACATCCTCTACCACTTCTGAAACCACACTGCTCTTCCCCAGTCTGATGCTCTGTACATGCCTTTATCCTCTCAATCAATACCCTTCCATATAATTCCCCAGGAATACTCAACAAACTTATACCTCTGTAATATGAACACTCACCTTTATCCCCTTTGCCTTTGTACAATGGCACTATGCATGCATTCCACAAATCCTCAGGCACTTCACCATGAACCACACATACACTTAATATCCTTACCAACCAGTCACCAACGCAGTCACCCCCTTTTTTTTAATAAATTCCACTGCAATACCATCCAAACCCACTGCCTTGCCAGCTTTCATCTTCCACAAAGCTTTCACTACCTCTTCTCTGTTTACCCAACCATTCTTGACCCTCTCACTTCACCACTACTTGTTATTACCTCCCCATTAGCCCCCTTCACCGATGTTCCCACTTTATTTACCTCCTTTCAAAACATCTTTTTATTCTCCCTAAAGTCTAATGATACTCTTTCACCCCAACTCTCATTTGCTCTTTTTCACCTCTTCCATCTTTCTCTTGACCTCCTGCCTCTTTCTTTTATACATCTCCCACTCATTTGCACTACCTCCCTGCAAAAATCATCCAAACACCTCTCTCTTCTCTTTCACTTATATTTACCTCCTTCCAAAACATCTTTTTATTCTCCCTAAAGTTTAATGATACTCTTTCACCCCAACTCTCATTTGCCCTTTTTCACCTCTTACATCTTTCTCTTGACCTCCTGCCTCTTTCTTTTATACATCTCTCACTCATTTGCACTACCTCCCTGCAAAAATCATCCAAACACCTCTCTCTTCTCTTTCACTAACAATCTTACTTCTTCATCCCACCACTCACTACCCTTTCTAATCTGCCAACCTCCCACCTTTCTCATGCCACAAGCATCTTTTGCACAAACCATCACTGCTTCCCTAAATACATCCCATTCCTCCCCCACTCCCCTTAAGTCATTTGCTCTCACCTTTTTCCATTCTGCACTCAATCTCTCCTGGTACTTCCTCACACAAGTCTCCTTTCCAAGCTCACTTACTCTCACCACTCTCTTCACCAAACATTCTCTCTTCTTTCTGAAAACCTCTACAAATCTTCACCTTCACCTCCACAAGATAATGATCAGACATCCCTCCAGTTGATGCTCTCAGCACATTAACATCCAAAAGTCTCTTTCACACACCTATCAATTAACACGTAGTCCAATTATGCTCTCTGGCCATCTCTCCTACTTACTTATGCATATCTCTCTTTTTAAACCAGGTATTCCCAATCACCTGTCATTTTTCAGCACACAAATATCCAAGCTCTTCACCATTTCCATTTACAACACTGAACACTCCATGTACACCAATTATACCCTCAACTGCCACATTACTCACCTATGCATTCAAGTCACCCATCACTGCAACCCAGTCTCGTGCATCAAAGCTGCTAACACACTCACTCAGCTGCTCCAAAAACACTTGCCTCTCATGATCTTTCTTCTCATGAACAGGTGCATAGGCACCAATAACCACCCATCTCTCCCCATCCACTTTCAGTTTTACCCATATCAATCTAGAGCTTACTTTCTTACACTCTATCACACACTCCCACAACTCCTGCTTCTGGAGTAGTGCTATTCCTTCCTTTGCTCTTGTCCTCTAACCAACCCCTGACTTTACTCCCAAGACATTCCCAAACCACTCTTCCCCTTTACCCTTGAGCTTCATTTCACTCAGAGCCAGAACATCCAGGTTCCTTTCCTCAAACATACTGCCTATCTCACCTTTTTTTTCATCTTGGTTACATCCACACACATCTAGACACCCCAATCTGAGCCTTCAGGAAGAACGAGCACTCCCCGCATGACTCCTTCTTCTGTTTCCCCTTTTAGAAAGTTAAAATACAAGGTGGGGAGGGTTTCTAGCCCCCCAGCTCCCATCCTCTTTGGTCGCCTTCTACGACATGCGGGGAATCCGTGGGAAGTATTCTTTCTCCCCTATCCCAGGGTTACAGGAGATAGGCATCTCAATGAATTTTAAAACCTCCTCCTCATTCCATCTCACTGGAGCAGGAACTATAGTATCTTCCACTGTGAAAATAGTTTTGAACTTATTATCAATTTCTTCGTGTATCCTTACATCCTCCTCCAAAATTCTTCTCTCCACATCTCAGCCTGATTAGCTGTTCTTTAACTGAGAACTGCCTCCTGATGAAATTTGGGAAAAGTTTTACCTTGTCCACAATATCTTTTTCCAAATTACTTTGTTTCTCCTTTTTAAACCAGCTAGATTTGTTCCTTGCTCTCTTATACCTTGCAAATGCAGGCTGGCATTTGTATCTTCACCAATACATTTCTTAAAGCTCCTTTTCCTTTTGACTCCTATTAAACCATTCTTTCCTCTTCCTACTATTCCCTTTGTATACAAGGATATTGTGAATTTCACAGAACTTCTCATCACAAATCCCTGGTTCCTGGCTACTGAACTCCATTTCACAATCAGCATTACCATAAACATTGTTAAGGTTTGTGTAGTTTTCATGATAACATCTCATATTTATGTCTTGTCTCACCTCTAGTCTTCTGATGTCCTCAATTACCACATAGTCAAGCCTGAGCATTACACTATCACTTCTCCCAACTGGTGTATCATACACATAATTTTCAATATCTATGCTAGCATGTTTGAAGATAAGATCTAGCAATGATTGTAAATAAATCCCTCTTATTCTAGTCTGCTCACTGATACTGTGTGTGTGTGTGTGTGTGTGTGTGTGTGTGTGTGTGTGTGTGTGTATGTAATTACCTATTTGTACTGTAGAGGGGAAATTTTACAGTCCTAGGGCCCCTATCTTGAACATTCTCTACAATCGTATAACATTTTAAATATATGTATGCTGTCTGCATTAATCATACCCTCAGTCATTCTATTACATTCTAACTATATCTCTGAATCCTGTATCAATCTGAATTCCCTGGAAGAGGTGGCCACACTAATAGTCTCCATAACTAGTGAACTCTAGTGCTGCTTCTTAGCCTTTATTGCCTCACCCTTAACAGATCACTGGCAGAGGACAACTCTAGTGAGTGTATGCAAAGGCTCCTACCTAATGTTCCTGATGACTACTTCTACCTAATGCTCCTGCCTTATGTTCTAACCAACTACTTCTACCTAATGCTCCTTCCTAAATGTTCCAAACTACTACCTCAATCTATTGCTCCTAACATTTTGCCAAAAGGCTGGCTAGCACATAGTGCTCACTGTAAGAAACTCTAGATTTATGAAGAATGAGCCCTGAGAGGTTAGTGTTGTTAAATTTTCTGTATGACAAGGAGAGACTGTATGCTTGTGGATAGAATGCTAGTAGTTCACATGTGGATGAGGGAGAGAAAAGACAACTACCTGGGTTAGAAGAGTGCAATTTGACAACCACTGAAGTGCTGGCTCACTACACAGGTGTCATTAACCCTCCCAATACCAAGGCAGGTAGTACTAGTACTATACCTCCCTGAATGTTAGCTGCCTACCTACTACTACCTACTTTCTATTCCAGTCATCCACCACTTTTATTCTATAACAGTGTATGTATGTGACAAGTTTGGGAACAGGAAGAGCAAGAAGTGTGCTACAAGACAACAGTCTTAAGCTACTAACATGGGTCCGAAGGTTCCTGATGGTCTGGTTGCCAAGGTGATGCATATACATGTTGGACATCACCTCCCCGAAGACGTTCTTGGAGGCCTAGTGGGATGAGGAATGTTATGGCTAGCCATGCCTACAATGATTAAATATGAAAACTTCCTGTGTTTCTACAATACTGAAGCCAACATGCCATGATATCTCACTGGGTTATAACCTATTTCCATCCCCTAACCCCCATGCTACTTTGTGAAAGTTTTTTTATTTAACTTTATATAATATGACTGCAAGTTCCAATGACCCCTGCAGTTTAGTAGTATATAGATCTTCCCTATCACCCAGATTCTTTAATTTTATATTTCCCATCCTAGAGAAAGACCTGGCCTTTGTGGTTTCTGCCTTCAATCACTTCACTAAAGCTGTCAACTTAGTCAATCACAACATAATCATCATTACATCCAGCAATCTTGGGCTATGATGAGGTCTAATTCCATAGCTTGGAATCTCTTTAGTAAGCATCATCAAGATGCATGCTTCTAAGGAGCCATCACCACCTACCGGTCGGACCTGAGGTGTCCTACAAGGAACAAAGATTGGATCCCTATATTTCCTCAATACATATACATGATTCCCAGAAGGATCCATCTCATAAATGGAAGTAGGGTGATGAATCTGCTATTTTTGTCAATGCTGACAAGAGTTCTGTTGATATGGCCACCCTCCAGATTATAATGGTTAACAGCCTCAAAAAGTGGACCACTGCCGACTATATCACCATCAACAAAACCAGGACATTAGTCATACACATCAACTTTCCAATCACGTCTCGTCCCCCAATGTGTTACTAGTCCCCAGCCTCCTCCAAGCTATTCAATCTACTGAAGTTGTACACATCATGCTGGACTAAGCTAGGAGAAATACATCACTACCATCATCACAGCTTTCACTTAAAGTTTGCACATTTTCAATATCTTAAGATTCTTTTACTCAAGAGCAGACACAATTTTCATTCCTACTAAACTCCTCTTTGGCTCCCTCTGCTTGTCTTCCTCCTTTTCTACCACATAACGAGTACTACAAAAGATGCACAAGGGGAATTTTAGATCATCATTTGTCCCTCTTATACTGTATCATCTATCAAGTATCACTTACACACTGGTTTTTCCAACTATCTCCAATTATCACCTGAACCTCATTTCCAACTATCTCCAATTATCACCTGAACCTCATCCAGCACTTTACAAAGAAGCTTCTACTGCACCATCATCACCATCTGTAACTCCTGGTACTACAGATTCCATGTTTCTGATTTTGGCCTAGCACCACAAACACATCATGTCCATATGAGTTTGAACTGACTACTACAAGAACAGCCCCATCCTAAAAACTATCAAACATCATCAACGGTTAGTAAACAGCACATAACCTGCTGCCTTAGTAATTGAACACTCCCTTGCCCACCTTCTCTTGTTGCTTAATTGTTTTATTTTGTATATATTTTCCCAGCATGTTCTCAGCTTTTGGTTGAAGCCAGAGAAGTCATTCTATAATCACCATTAATATCAAATCAGTATCATTATTACATAAACACACACCTGAAGACAGAAGTCCCTGCGGTCACTCTCCTCAGGGGCAGAGACAGTCTCCATCAGCACATCATGGATATAAAGGGCAAGGAGACTGTAGTGCACCACCCTGGTGGGGAGTAAGATGGTCAATCAGGTACTGACAACATGCCCAACCACCTGCAATTTGTGAGACAGTGTGACAGCCCACAGCTGGTGAGCCAGGTGAAGTTGGATCCCACAGCTTAAACATGCAGATACCATGAAGCTCAGTAAGTATTTCTTCCCCACCCACTATGACTCTTCTGCATTCACCACTGTCTCTTTTCCACTCACCAAAGGTCTCTGCCCAACCCACCACATCTTTCTCCCTCACCCAATACTGGAAAATGAAACAAGCAGAGCAAATGATAGGCTTAAAGAGAACCCCTAGCTCCAGTACTTACATGGAATTCCACCTATCCTCTGAAGAAGAAAAAAAAGTAATAGCAAAATCAATGGTGTTAGTGATGAGTAAAAATCTACATGAAAGCAAAGCAGATGACATTAACAAAATTGCATATGTAACACCATTATAAAAAGGAGGATCTACATAAGCTAACACCTATGCAGTATGGGCCAGTTAACTTGACACCACACATAATAAGTCTTTCCAAGAGTGAAAAAAAAGGACATGAAAATGTGGACCTCAATGAGGCTGCGGTGAGCATTACTGACCGTGACACGTCTGGACTGCCCTAGGTCAAAATTGTAAAAAGTATCAGACTTTGTTACTTAAAGAATTGTTCCACAAAAAAATTCACATAAAAGTAAAGGGGTAATTTATCCCTTTATGGATGCACATTTTCTCTGTGATTTGAAAGGGAAGGACTTTTCTTTCTCTTTCTTATAACCTATCATTTGACATCAAATAAACTGTTATTGGGATGGTTACGAGGAAGAGGGAAAAGTGGGTTGCGGTAAAAAGAAAAAAAAAAGTAAACAATTTAGAATCTGACCCTGTATGGGACACACCACTTAAGCAGTAATTCCGTTTATACATCTGATCTCCCTTAACAATGTTTTATTTAAGTGTTAAGGTGCATGGGGGCATTATATGGAATGTATCAATAACTTAAAAAATTAGGCATTTCTAGACACAACAGGCAAGTTGATTTGTATATCAACTTACAAACTGAATAAAGCTTTACTGAAAACAAACAATACCAGTTGGAGGATTCTTCTTTAAAGGCATCTGCAAGACAGTCTTCTGTGAATGTCCTCCAACATACCACTGGGCCATTCACAGAATAGTTCAGAATGCATAGGTGTCCCTCCTATTGAGTTCTATTGTACTTATACTCTTATCTACTGCAACAGAGAGCTTTTATCCCTGCAATTCCCCTCTAATTCAAAGCTCTGCCAAATTCACAAGGATGTCATATTACTGCAGGAAGTACTTATCTAAAATCCCACTCTCTGTACCAACTATAATAAGTGTATCTGTTTGTGAATGAATTACAAACAGAAGTATTACTCCCAGCATATACTGAAATTAAGAAAAAAAAAAAGACAAAGCAACTTAAAAGTACCTCTGTATCAGCAGTGATGAGAATTACTTACCAGCACTTGGAAGCTATGAACTAATCATTCATTAGGTAATAATAAAAATTTCTTTAGAAGAGGGTGTATTTAGATGGTCTGGTCACATGGAAAGAACGAGTGAGGAAAGACTGACAAAGAGGATATATGTGTCAGAGGTGGAAGGAACAAGAAGTGGGAGACCAAATTGGAGGTGGAAGGATGGAGTGAAAAAGATTTTGAGCGATTGGGGCCTGAACATACAGGAGGGTGAAAGGTGCGCAAGGAATAGAGTGAATTGGAACAATGTGGTATACCGGGGTTGATGTGCTGTCAATGGATTGAACCATGGCATGTGAAGCATCTGGGGTAAAAAATGGAAAGCGTTGTGGGGCCTAGATGTGGAAAGGTAGCTGTGGTTTCGGTGCGTTACACATGACAGCTAGAAACTGAGTGTGAACGAATGTGGCCTTTGTTGTCTTTTCCTAGCGCTACCTCGCACAAGCATGGGGGGAGGGGGGTGCTGTTTCATGTGTGGTGACAGGAATGGATGAAGGCAGCAAGTATGAATATGTATGTGCGTATATATATATATATATATATATATATATATATATATATATATATATATATATATATATATATATATTTTTTTTTTCTTTTTTTTTTTTATACTTTGTCGCTGTCTCCCGTGTTTGCGAGGTAGCGCAAGGAAACAGACGAAAGAAATGGCCCAACCCCCCCCCCCATACACATGTACATACACACGTCCACACACGCAAATATACATACCTACACAGCTTTCCATGGTTTACCCCAGACGCTTCACATGCCTTGATTCAATCCACTGACAGCACGTCAACCCCTGTATACCACATCGCTCCAATTCACTCTATTCCTTGCCCTCCTTTCACCCTTCTGCATGTTCAGGCCCTGATCACACAAAATCTTTTTCACTCCATCTTTCCACCTCCAATTTGGTCTCCCTCTTCTCCTCGTTCCCTCCACCTCCGACACATATATCCTCTTGGTCAATCTTTCCTCACTCATTCTCTCCATGTGCCCAAACCATTTCAAAACACCCTCTTCTGCTCTCTCAACCACGCTCTTTTTATTTCCACACATCTCTCTTACCCTTACGTTACTTACTCGATCAAACCACCTCACACCACACATTTTCCTCAAACATTTCATTTCCAGCACATCCATCCTCCTGCGCACATCTCTATCCATAGCCCACGCCTCGCAACCATACAACATTGTTGGAACCACTATTCCTTCAAACATACCCATTTTTGCTTTCCGAGATAATGTTCTCGACTTCCACACATTTTTCAAGGCTCCCAAAATTTTCGCCCCCTCCCCCACCCTATGATCCACTTCCGCTTCCATGGTTCCATCCGCTGACAGATCCACTCCCAGATATCTAAAACACTTCACTTCCTCCAGTTTTTCTCCATTCAAACTCACCTCCCAATTGACTTGACCCTCACCCCTACTGTACCTAATAACCTTGCTCTTATTCACATTTACTCTTAACTTTCTTCTTCCACACACTTTACCAAACTCAGTCACCAGCTTCTGCAGTTTCTCACATGAATCAGCCACCAGCGCTGTATCATCAGCGAACAACAACTGACTCACTTCCCAAGCTCTCTCATCCCCAACAGACTTCATACTTGCCCCTCTTTCCAGGACTCTTGCATTTACCTCCCTAACAACCCCATCCATAAACAAATTAAACAACCATGGAGACATCACACACCCCTGCCGCAAACCTACATTCACTGAGAACCAATCACTTTCCTCTCTTCCTACACGTACACATGCCTTACATCCTCGATAAAAACTTTTCACTGCTTCTAACAACTTGCCTCCCACACCATATATTCTTAATACCTTCCACAGAGCATCTCTATCAACTCTATCATATGCCTTCTCCAGATCCATAAATGCTACATACAAATCCATTTGCTTTTCTAAGTATTTCTCACATACATTCTTCAAAGCAAACACCTGATCCACACATCCTCTACCACTTCTGAAACCCCACTGCTCTTCCCCAATCTGATGCTCTGTACATGCCTTCACCCTCTCAATCAATACCCTCCCATATAATTTACCCGGAATACTCAACAAACTTATATATATATATATATATATATATATATATATATATATATATATATATATATATATCTTCCCCTTCCCTCTCTTCCTCTTCCCCTCTCATCTTTTTTTTTTTTTAATTTTCCATGGAAGGGACAAAGAAGGGGGCCGGGTGAGGATGTTTCCTCAGAGGCCAAGTCCTCTGTTCTTAACGCTACCTCGCTGAGGCGGGTAATGGCGAATAGTATGGAAAAAAAAAGAAAAAAAAAAAAATATATATATATATATATATATATATATATATATATATATATATATATATATATATATGGGGAAGCAGTGATGGCTTGCGCAAAAGATGCTTGTGGCATGGGAAGCGTGGGAGGTGGGTTGATTAGAAAGGGTAGTGAGTGGTGGGATGAAGAAGTAAGATTATTAGTGAAAGAGAAGAGGGAGGCATTTGGACGATTTTTGCAGGGAAAAAATGCAAATGACTGGGAGATGTATAAAAGAAAGAGACAGGAGGTCAAGAGAAAGGTGCAAGAGGTGAAAAAGAGGGCAAATGAGAGTTGGGGTGAGAGAGAGTATCATCAAATTTTAGGGAGAATATAAAGATGTTTTGGAAGGAGGTAAATAAAGTGCGTAAGACAGGGGAGCAAATGGGAACTTGAGTGAAGGGGGCTAATGGGGAGGTGATAACAAGTAGTGGTGATGTGAGAAGGAGATGGAGTGAGTATTTTGAAGGTTTGTTGAATGTGTTTGATGACAGAGTGGCAGATATAGGGTGTTTTGGTCGAGGTGGTGTGCAAAGTGAGAGGGTTAGGGAAAATGATTTGGTAAACAGAGAAGAGGTAGTAAAAGCGTTGCGGAAGATGAAAGCCGGCAAGGCAGTAGGTTTGGATGGTATTGCAGTGGAATTAATTAAAAAAGGGGGTGACTGTATTGTTGACTGGTTGGCAAGTTTATTTAATGTATGAATGATTCATGGTGAGGTGCCTGAGGATTGGCGGATTGCTTGCATAGTGCCACTGTACAAAGGCAAAGGGGATAAGAGTGAGTGCTCAAATTACAGAGGTATAAGTTTGTTGAGTATTCCTGGTAAATTATATGGGAGGGTATTGACTGAGAGGGTGAAGGCATGTACAGAGCATCAGATTGGGGAAGAGCAGTGTGGTTTCAGAAGTGGTAGAGGATGTGTGGATCAGGTGTCTTCTTTGAAGTATGTAAGTGAGAAATACTTAGAAAAGCAAATGGATTTGTATGTAGCATTTATGGATCTGGAGAAGGCATATGATAGAGTTGATAGATATGCTCTGTCGAAGGTACTAAGAATATATGGTGTGGGAGGTAAGTTGTTAGAAGCAGTGAAAAGTTTTTATCGAGGATGTAAGGCATGTGTACGTGTAGGAAGAGAGGAAAGTGATTGGTTCTCAGTGAATGTTGGTTTGCGGCACGGGTGTGTGATGTCTCCATGGTTGTTTAATTTGTTTACGGATGGGGTTGTTAGGGAGGTGAATGCAAGAGTTTTGGAAAGAGGGGCAAGTATGCAGTCAGTTGTGGATGAGAGAGCTTGGGAAGTGAGTCAGTTGTTGTTCGCTGATGATACAGCGCTGGTGGCTGATTCATGTGAGAAACTGCAGAAGCTGGTGACTTAGTTTGGTAAAGTGTGTGAAAGAAGAAAGTTAAGAGTAAATGTGAATAAGATCAAGATTATTAGGTACAGTAGGGTTGACGGTCAAGTCAACTGGGAGGTAAGTTTGAATGGAGAAAAACTGGAGGAAGTAAGTGCTTTAGATATCTGGGAGTGGATCTGGCAGCGGATGGAACCATGGAAGCGGAAGTAAATCATAGGGTGGGGGAGGGGGCGAAAATCCTGGGAGCCTTGAAGAATGTGTGGAAGTCGAGCACATTATCTCTGAAAGCAAAAATGGCTATGTTTGAAGGAATAGTGGTTCCAACAATGTTGTATGGTTGTGAGGCGTGGGCTATGGAGAGAGTTGTGTGCAGGAGGGTGGATGTGCTGGAAATGAGATGTTTTAGTCGCCTTCTATGACACGCAGGGAATACATGGAAAGTATTCTTAATCCCCTACCCCCAGGGATAAATATATATGTTATTTTATTTATTTTGCTTTATTGCTGTCTCCCGCTCCTGCGAGGTAGCGCAAGGAAACAGACGAAAGAAATAGCCCAACCCACCCCCACACACATGCACACACACACACGTCCACACACGCAAACATACACACCCATACATCCCAACGTACACACATATATACACACACAGACACACACATATACACACATGCACACAATTCACACTGTCTGCCCCTACTCACCCCCATCGCCATCCCGCTACACAGAGAATAACATCCCCCTCCCCCTTCATGTGCGCGAGGCAGCGCCAGGAAAAGACAACAAAGCCCCATTCGCTCACACTCAGTCTCCGTCATGCAATAATGCCCGAAACCACAGCTCCCTTTCCACATCCAGGCCCCACAGAACTTTCCATGGTTTACCCCAGACGCTTCACATGCCCTGATTCCATCCATTGACAGCACGTCGACCCCCGTATACCACATCGATCCAATTCACTCTATTCCTTGCCCGCCTTTCACCCTCCTGCATGTTCAGGCCCCGATCGCTCATAATCTTTTTCACTCCATCCTTCCACCTCCAATTTAGTCTCCCACTTCTCCTCATTCCCTCCACCTCTGACATATGTATCCTCTTTGTCAATCTTCCCTCACTCATTCTCTCCATGTGACCAAACCATTTCAATACACCTTCTTCAGCCCTCACTGCCACACTCTTTTTATTACCACACATCTCTCTTACCCTTTCATACTTACTCAATCAAACCACCTCACACCACATATCGTCCTCAAACATTCCATTTCCAACACATCCACCCTCCTCTGCACAACCCTATCTATAGCCCATGCCTCACAACTATATAATATTGTTGGAACTACTATTCCTTCAAACATGCCCATTTTTGCTCTCTGAGATAACGTTCTTGCCTTCCACACAGTCTTCAACACTCCCAGAACCTTCGCCACCTCCGCCACCCTGTAAATCACTTCTGCTTCCATGGTTCCATCCACTGCTAAGTCCACTCCCAGATATCTAAAACATTTAACTTCCTCCAGTTTTTCTCCATTCAAACTTACCTACCAATTAACTTGTCTCCTAACCATACTGAACCTAATAACCTTGCTCTTATTCACATTTACTCTCACCTTTCTTCTTTTACACACTTTACCAAACTCAGTTACCAACTTATGCAATTTTTCACCAGAATCAGCCACCAGTGCTGTATCATCAGCGAACAACAACTGACTCTCTTCCTAAGCCCTCTCACCCACAACAGATTGCATACTTGCCCCCTCTCCAAAACTTTTGCACTCCCCTCCCTAACCACCCCCATCCATAAACAAATCAAACAACCATGAAGACATCACACACCCCTGCCACAAACTGACATTCACTAGGAACCAATCACTTTCCTCTTCCTACTCGTCACATGCCTTACATCCTTGGTAAAAACTTTTCACTGCTTCTAGCAACTTACCTCCCACACCATATACTCTTAATACCTTCCACAAAGAATCAATATCAACTCTATCATATGCCTTCCCCAGGTCCATAAATGCTACATACAAATCCATCTATTTTTCTAAGTATTTCTTACACATTCTCCAAAGCAAACACCTGATCCACACATCCTCTAACACTTCTAAAACCACACTCTTCTTCCCAAGCTGATGCTCTGCACGTGCCTTCACCCTCTCAATTAATACCCTCCCATATAATTACCAGGAATACTCAACAAACATATGCCTCTGTAATTTGAACACTCACCTTTATCCCCTTTGCCTTTATACAATGGCACTATGCATGCATTCCACCAGTCCTCAGGCACTTCATCATGATCCATACATATATTGAATACCCGTACCAACCAATCAACAACACAGTCACCCCCTTTTTTATAAATTCCACTGCAATACCATCCAAACCTGCCATCTTGCCGGCTTTCATCTTCTGCAAAGCTTTCACTACCTCTTCTCTGTTTACCAAACCATTCTCCCTAACCCTTTCACTTTGCACTCCATCCAGACTAAAACACCCTATATCTGCCACTCTATCATCAAACACATTCAACAAACCAAAATATTCACTCCATCTCCTTTTCACGTCACCACTACTTGTTACTACCTCCCCACTTGCCACCTTCACCAATGTTCCCCTTTGTTCTCGTCTTAGCACTTTATTTACCTCCTTCCAAAACATCTTTTTATTCTCCCTAGAATTTAATGGTACTCTTTCACCCCAACTCTCATTTGCCCTCTTTTTCAACTCTTGCACCTTTCTCTTGACCTCCTGCTGCTTTCTTATAAAAATCTGCCACTCATTTGCAAAAATCGTCCAAAGTCTCTCTCTTCACTTTCACCAACAATCTTACTTCTTCATCCCATCATTCACTACCCTTTCAAATCTGCCAACCTCCCACCTTTCTCATGCTACATGCATCTTTTGCGCAAGCCATCACTGCTTCCCTAAATATGTCCCATTCCTCACCCACTCCCCTTACATCATTTGCTCTCACCTTTTTTTCCATTCTGCACTCAATCTCTCCTGGTGCTTCCTCATACAAGTAACCTTTCCAAGCTCACTTACTCTCACCACTCTCTTCTCCCCAACAGTCTCCCTTCTTTTCTGAAAACCTCAACAAATCTTCACCTTCGCCTCTACAAGATAGTGATCAAACATCCCTCCAGTTGCCCCTCTCAGCACATTAACATCTAAAAGTCTTTCTTTTACATGCCTATCAATTAACACGTACTCCAGTAACACTCTCTGGCCATCTCTCCTACTCACATATATATACTTATGTATATCTCTCTTTTTAAACCAGGTATTCCCAATTACCAGTCCTTTTTCAGCGCATAAATCCACAAGCTCTTCACCATTTCCACTGACATCACTGAACACCCATATACACCAATCATACCCTCAACTGCCACATTACTCACCTTTGCATTCAAATCCCCCATCACTAAAACCCAGTCTTGTGCATCAAAACTGCTAACACACTCACTCACCTGTTCCCAAAACACTTGCCTCTCATGATCTTTCTTATGAACAGGTGCATAAGCACCAATAATCACCCATCTCTCTCCTTCCACTTTCAGTTTTACCCATATCAATGTAGAGTTTACTTTCTTACACTCTCCTTCCACTTTCAATTTTACCCATATCAATCTAGAGTTTACGTTCTTACACTCTACAGAGATCACATATTCCCACAACTCCTGCTTCAATAGTAGTGCTACTCCTTCCTATGCTCTTGGCCTCTTACCAACCCCTGACTTTACTCCCAAGACATTCCCAAACCACTCTTCCCCTTTAACCTTGTGCTTTGTTTCACTCAGAACCAAAACATCCAGGTTCCTTCTACGATATGAAGGGAATACGTGGGAAGTATTCTTTCTCCCCTATCCCCAGGGATAAAACATCAGACCAAATTATACGAGACCCCTAGAAAAAAAAAAAAGGAAATAGGGAAGACTCTTTACTATACAAGCTGGAGAAATAATAAATATACATGGAACAACAAAAGATACACTGAAAAATTCATATGTGATTGAGGTCAGTTCCATATAACCCCATGAATGATAACTGTGTAATAAGCATAGTGGCAGAGAGAAATGGTGTTTATTCATCAAGACATTTAGTGTGCACTAAGTCCTCCAAGACCTGTGTAATGGCAAAATCTCATCACAGGCAACTGTTAGTAGGTAGGCATCCACTTACCTAATCTCTCTCCCTATCTCTCACCCTAATTTCCCATGTCTCTCTCCCTAACTCACCAGGTATATATCCCAACTCACAAATATCTCACCCTAACTCACCAGGTCATTCTCGACAAGTATCTCATCCCAACTCAATAGGTCTGTATCCCAAACTCACCATGTTTTTCTTTCCAGTTCACCAGGTTTCTCCCTAAA
The DNA here is from genome assembly GCF_036320965.1 of Panulirus ornatus. Classification (NCBI taxonomy): domain Eukaryota; kingdom Metazoa; phylum Arthropoda; class Malacostraca; order Decapoda; family Palinuridae; genus Panulirus; species Panulirus ornatus. The sequence goes on along the minus strand of NC_092233.1, from coordinate 17,403,426 downwards.
TCACCATGTCTTTCTCCCCAACTCACCGGTCTCTCTCTCTCTCTCCAACTTACCAGGTCTCTCTCCTCAAATTGCCAGGGCTCATTCCCTCAATCATCACTTGCCAGGTCTCTTCCTAACTCACCAGGGCTTTTTCTTTAACTTATCAGGTCTCTCTCCTCACTCATCAGTCTCTCTAGCTTACAAAGGTTTATCCCACATCATCAAGTCTCTCTCTGCAACTTGCCAGATCTATCTCACTTTGCAACTTGCCAGGTCTATCTCACTAACTTACAAGGTCCATTTTCCAAAATCACCAGATCTCTCTCCCCTACTCACCAGGCATCCCTCCCCTACTTACCATGTCTTTTCCCAACTCACTTGGGCTCCCTCCCCCACTCATCTGGTATCTCTCTTTCCCACTTACCAGGTCTATCTCTCCCCCACTCACTAAGTCTATCTTTCTTTCGTATCAGGTCTCTCTATCCCTCTCACCAGGTCTCTCTTTCAAACTCACCCGGTCTCTCTCCCTCATTCATCAAGTCTCTCTACCCCACTCATCTGGTCTCCCTCTCCACTCATCAGGTATCTCTCTTCCAGTCACACGATCACTCTCTCCCAGTCATTAGATCTCTCACCCAGGTCTCCTTTCCCCATTTACCAGGGTTCTCTCCCCACTCACCAGGTCTTCCTCTCCTACTTACCAGGTTTCCCCTCCTCCATTCACCAGGTTTCTCTTCCCTTCTCCCAAGCTCACCAGGTCTCTCTCCCCCACTCACCAGATCATCTCACATCTCTCTCTCCCATGCACAAGGTCTCCCTCCCCTACTCCCCAGGTCTTTGTCACCCACTCAACCAGGTCTCTCTACCCTACTCACTGGATCACTTTCTCCTACTTACCAGGTCTCTCACCCAGTCATCAGGTCTCTCTCACTCATCCACCAGGTTTCCCTAACCCCACACACAAGGTCTGTCCCCATACTTATCAGGTCTCTCCCTTACTCAACAGCTCTTTTCCCAACCAATAGCTCTATCTTCCCCACTCAACATGGCTCTGACCTCACTCACTATGTCTCCCTCCCCATTTACCAAGTCCCTATCCCCCAATCACCAGGTCTCTCTGACCCCACTCACCAGGTCTCTCTCCCCAACTCACCAAGGTTCCGTGTTAATCAAGAGGGCACACAGCTTGGTCAGGTAGTCTGGGAAAAAGACGTAGATGTTGTCTTCCTCAGTGATGGTCTTGTTGAACAGCTCCCCCAGCAGGTACCCCCACTCGATCTGGGGAGGTGGGATGGAAGCTAGTAGGATGCCCCTACTTGATCTGGTGAGTTGGGGTGGAAGGTAGTGGACTGCCCCTGCTCCATCTGGGGAGGTAGGGTGGAAAGTAATGAACTGCCCCTGCTCCATCGGGGAATGTGGAGAGGAAGGTAATGGGATACCCATGCTTTATCTGGGAAGGCAAGAGGAAGGTTGTGGGCAGCCCCTGCTCCATCTGGGAAGGTGGGGTGGAATGCCCTGTTCCATTTGGGGAGGTGGGGTGGAAGGTAAAATGCTGTCACTCCTCCATCTGGGGTACTGGGGAAGAAGTTGGTAGGTTTCATTAACGAGACCTTTGGACGGAAGATGGGAGTCACTGGAACTACCATCTACTTAATTTGGAATGTAGGGAGATAGTTATTTAGCTAGAGGCAGGGAGGAATTCTCTGGTCTACTCTAATGACCCCTATTGAGGCAAGGGAAGAAAGTAAGTTCTCTTACTATCTGGTGAGAGTTAGGGGAACAGAGGAAGTGCACCTCTTCTGGCATGCAAGGTTTACTTCTCTTCTGATCTAAAGAGGAGAAACACATATCTAGAACAACTCAGCACCAGTCAAGGGAGGGAGGTGGTATCAGTAAGTATTCTCTGAATTACAAAACACTGACAACACAAATTTGTGATGAAAAGAAAGTCATGCCTGGTCCTTCCATCTGTAGCTCCCCAGCTAGAAAAGAATACTTGAGCTGCCAAGGAAATACACGCTGCAGGGTGAAGGTATAGGGTAAAGGTATGGGTGAGATGAGGAGAAAATTATCTTAAGGTACACCTAGAATGGTGCCATTGCAGTCAGAGTGAAGGTAGAACTACGTAGCTGGGCTAAAGTACAGCTAGAGCTGTACTGTGAGATGTGAATAAGAGCAAGGTTATTACGTTCAGCAGGGTTGAGGGACAAGTTAATTGGGATGTAAGTCTGAATGGAGAAAAATTGGAGGAAGTAAGGTGTATTAGATATCTAGGAATGGACTTAGCAGTGAATGGAACCATGGAGGTAGAAGTGAGTCAAAGGGTTGGAGAGGGGGCGAGGGTGCTGGGAGCGGTAAAGAATGTGTGGAGAGAAAGTTATCTCAGAGAGCAAAAATGGGTATGTTTGAAGGAATAGCTCCAACAATACTATAAGGTTGCAAGGCATGAACTATAGATAGGATAGTACAGAGGAGGGTACAGTTGTTGGAAGCAGTGAAAAGTTTTTATCGAGGATGTGGGGCATGTGTACGTGTAGGAAGAGAGGAAAGTGATTGGTTCTCAGTGAATGTAGGTTTGCGGCAGGGGTGTGTGATGTCTCCATGGTTGTTTAATTTGTTTATGGATGGGGTTGTTAGGGAGGTGAATGCAAGAGTTTTGGAAAGAGGGGCAAATATGAAGTCTGTTGTGGATGAGAGAGCTTGGGAAGTGAGTCAGTTGTTGTTCGCTGATGATACAGCACTGGTGGCTGATTCATGTGAGAAACTGCAGAAGCTGGTGACTTAGTTTGGTAAAGTGTGTGAAAGAAGAAAGTTAAGAGTAAATGTGAATAAGAGCAAGGTTATTGGGTACAGTGGGGTTGAGGGTCAAGTCAATTGGGAGGTGGGTTTGAATGGAGAAAAACCGGAGGAAGTAAAGTGTTTTAGATATCTGGGAGTGGATCTGGCAGCAGATGGAACCATGGAAGCAGAAGTGAATCATAGGGTGGGGGAGGGGGCGAAAATCCTGGGAGCCTTGAAGAATGTGTGGAAGTCGAGAACATTATCTCGGAAAGCAAAAATGGGTATGTTTGAAGGAATAGTGGTTCTAACAATGTTGTATGGTTGCGAGGCGTGGGCTATGGTTAGAGTTGTGCGCAGGAGGGTGGATGTGCTGGAAATGAGATGTTTGAGGACAATGTGTGGTGTGAGGTGGTTTGATCGAGTAAGTAATGTAAGGGTAAGAGAGGTGTGTGGAAATAAAAAGAGTGTGGTTGAGAGAGCAGAAGAGGGTGTTTTGAAATGGTCTGGGCACATGGAGAGAATGAGTGAGGAAAGATTGACCAAGAGGATATATGTGTTGGAGGTGGAGGGAACGAGGAGAAGTGGGAGACCAAATTGGAGGTGGAAAGATGGAGTGAAAAAGATTTTGAGTGATCGGGGCCTGAACATGCAGGAGGGTGAAAGGTGGGCAAGGAATAGAGTGAATTGGATCGATGTGGTATACCGGGGTTGACGTGCTGTCAGTGGATTGAATCAGGGCATGTGAAGCGTCTGGGGTAAACCATGGAAAGTTGTGTGGGGCCTGGATGTGGAAAGGGAGCTGTGGTTTCGGGCATTATTGCGTGACAGCTGGAGACTGAGTGTGAACGAATGGGGCCTTTGTTGTCTTTTCCTAGCGCTACCTCGCACACATGAGGGGGGAGGAGGATGGTATTCCATGTGTGGCGAGGTGGCGATGGGAATGAATAGGGGCAGACAGTGTGAATTGTGTGCATGGGTATATATGTATGTGTCTGTGTGTGTATATATATGTGTACATTGAGATGTATAGGTATGTATATTTGCGTGTGTGGGCGTGTGTGTGTGTACATTGTGTATGGGGGTGGGTTGTGCCATTTCTTTCGTCTGTTTCCTTACGCTACCTCGCAAACGCGGGAGACAGCGACAAAGCAAAATAAATATAAATATATATATATATATATATATATATATATATATATACATATATTTCTTTTTTTTTTTTTGCTTTGTCGCTGTCTCCCGCGTTTGCGAGGTAGCGCAAGGAAACAGACGAAAGAAATGGCCCAACCCACCCCCATACACATGTACATACACACGTCCACACACGCAAATATACATACCTACACAGCTTTCCATGGTTTACCCCAGACACTTCACATGCCCTGATTCAATCCACTGACAGCACGTCAACCCCGGTATACCACATCGATCCAATTCACTCTATTCCTTGCCCTCCTTCACCCTCCTGCATGTTCAGGCCCCGATCACACAAAATCTTTTTCACTCCATCTTTCCACCTCCAATTTGGTCTCCCACTTCTCCTCGTTCCCTCCACCTCCGACACATATATCCTCTTGGTCAATCTTTCCTCACTCATTCTCTCCATGTGCCCAAACCATTTCAAAACACCCTCTTCTGCTCTCTCAACCACACTCTTTTTATTTCCACACATCTCTCTTACCCTTACGTTACTTACTCGATCAAACCACCTCACACCACACATTGTCCTCAAACATCTCATTTCCAGCACATCCACCCTCCTGCGCACAACTCTATCCATAACCCACGCCTCGAAACCATACAAAATTGTTGGAACCACTATTCCTTCAAACATACCCATTTTTGCTTTCCGAGATAATGTTCTCGACTTCCACACATTCTTCAAGGCTCCCAGGATTTTCGCCCCCTCCCCCACCCTATGATCCACTTCCGCTTCCATGGTTCCATCTGCTGCCAGATCCACTCCCAGACATCTAAAACACTTTACTTCCTCCAGTTTTTCTCCATTCAAACTTACCTCCCAATTGACTTGACCCTCAACCATACTGTACCTAATAACCTTGCTCTTATTCACATTTATATCAACTGACTGTTATATTTCTCTCTTGTGTCTCCCCTGATGGTGTGATTATTACACGAAAGTGCACTTGGGAACTTTTCGTGTTTCATTTTCCCCGTGGACTCATAGGAATATCTTGATCATGCGCAAAATTGTGATCCTTTCCAATATATATATATATGTATATGTGCGTGTGGGCGTTTATGTATATACCTGTGTATGTGGGTGGGTTGGGCCATCCCTCGTCTATTTCTTTGTACTACCTCACTAACGCGGGAGACGGCGGTTAAGAATAAATAAATATACACATAAACATAAACACCCACACACGCACATATACACACCTATACATTTCAATACATACATACATATACATACACAGACATATACAAATTTACACATATTCATGCTTGCTGCCTTCATCCATTCCCGTCACCACCCCACTGCTCATGAAATGGCTACCCCCTCACTCCGCACGCGTACGAGGTAGTGCTAGGAAAAGACAACAAAGGCCACATTCATTCACACTCAGTCTCTAGCTGTCATGTGTAATGCACTGAAACCACAGCTCCCTTTCCACATCCAGGCCCCACAAAACCTTCCATGGTTCATCCCAGATGCTTCACATGCCCTGGTTCAAACCACTGACAGCATGTCGACCCCAGCATACCACATCGTTCCAATTCACTCTTTTCCTTGCATGCCTTTCACCCTCCTGTATGTTCAGGCCCCAATTGCTCAAAATATTTTTCACTCCATCCTTCCACCTCCAATTTGGTCTCCTGCTTCTCCTTCTTCTCTCCACCTCTGACACATATATCATCTACGTCAATCTTTCCTCACTCATTCTCTCCATATATCCAAACCATTTCAACACACTCTTTTCTGCTCTCTCAACTACACTCTTTACATTTCCTTACATCTCTCCTAACCTTTCATTACTTACTTGATCAAACCACCTCACACCACATACTGTCTTCAAATATTTCACTTCCAACACATCCACCCTCCTCTGCACAACCTTATCTATAGCCCTTGCCTCACAACCATATAACATTGTTGGAACTACTATTCATTCAAACATACCCATTTTTGCTCTCCGAGATAACTTGCTCTCCTTCCAGACATTCTTCATCGCTCCCAGAACCTTCGTCCCCTCCCCACCCTATGAATCACTTCCGCTTCCATGGTTCCATCCACTGCTAAGTTCACTCCCAGACATCTAAAACACTTCACTTCCTCCAGTTTTTCTCCATTCAAACTTTTTTTACTATTATTTTGCTGTCGCTGTTTCCCGCGTTAGCGAGGTAGCGCAAGGAAACAGACGAAAGAATGGCCCAACCCACCCACATACACATGTATACACATACACATCCACACACGCAATATACATACCTATACATCTCAATGTACACATATATATACACACACAGACATATACATATATACACATGTACATAATTCATAGTCTGCCCTTATTCATTCCCATCGCCACCCTGCCACACATGGAATAACAACCCCCTCCCCCCTCATGTGTGCAAGGTAGCGCTAGGAAAAGACAACAAAGGCTCCATTCGTTCACACTCAGTCTCTAGCTGTCATGTAATAATGCACCGAAACCACAGCTCCCTTTCCACATCCAGGCCCCACAGAACTTTCCATGGTTTACCCCAGACGCTACAAATGCCCTGGTTCAATCCATTGACAGCACGTCGACCCCGGTATACCACATCGTTCCAATTCACTCTATTCCTTGCCTACCTTTCACCCTCCTTCATGTTCAGGTCCCCATCACTCAAAATCTTTTTCACTCCATCTTTCCACCTCCAATTTGGTCTCCCACTTCTCCTCATTCCCTCCACCTCTGACACATATATCCTCTTGGTCAATCTTTCCTCACTCATTCTCTCCATGTTACCAAACCATTTCAAAACACCCTCTTCTGCTCTCTCAACCACACTCTTTTTACTTCGACACATCTCTTTTACCCTTAAATTACTTACTCGATCAAACCACCTCACACCACATATTGTCCTCAAACATCTCATTTCCAGCACATCCACCCTCCTGCGCACAACTCTATCCATAGCCCACGCCTCGCAACCATACAACATTGTTGGAACCACTATTCCTACAAACATACCCATTTTTGCTTTCCGAGATAATGTTCTCGACTTCCACACATTCTTCAAGGCTCCCAGGATTTTCGCCCCCTCCCCCAACTTATGCTTCACTTCCGCTTCCATGGTTCCAATCGCTGCCAGATCCACTCCCAGATATCTAAAACACTTTACTTCCTCCAGTTTTTCTCCATTCAAACCCACCTCCCAATTGACTTGACCCTCAACCCTACTGTACCTAATAACCTTGCTCTTATTCACATTTACTCTTAACTTCCTTCTTTCACACACTTTATCAAACTCAGTCACCAGCTTCTGCAGTTTCTCACATGAATCAGCCACCAGCGCTGTATCATCAGCGAACAACAACTGACTCACTTCCCACGCTCTCTCATCCACAACAGACTGCATACTTGCCCCTCTTTCTAAAACTCTTGCATTCACCTCCCTAACAACCCCATCCATAAACAAATTAAACAACCATGGAGACATCACACACCCCTGCCGCAAACCTACATTCACTGAGAACCAATCACTTTCCTCTCTTCCTACACGTACACATGCCTTACATCCTTGATAAAAACTTTTCACTGCTTCTAACAACTTGCCTCCCACACCATATATTCTTAATACCTTCCACAGAGCATCTCTATCAACTCTATCATATGCCTTCTCCAGATCCATAAATGCTACATACAAATCCATTTGCTTTTCTAAGTATTTCTCACATACATTCTTCAAAGCAAACACCTGATCCACACATCCTCTACCACTTCTGAAACCACACTGCTCTTCCCCAATCTGATGCTCAGTACATGCCTTCACCCTTTCACTTAATACCCTCCCATATAATTTACCAGGAATACTCAACAAACTTATACCTCTGTAATTTGAGCACTCACTCTTATCCCCTTTGCCTTTGTACAATGGCACTATGCAAGCATTCTGCCAATCCTCAGGCACCTCACCATGAATCATACATACATTAAATAACCTTACCAACCAGTCAATAATAGAGTCACCCCCTTTTTTTTTTATAAATTCCACTGCAATACCCTCCAAACCTGCTGCCTTGCCGGCGTTCATCTTCCGCAAAGCTTTTACTACCTCTTCTCTGTTTTTTTTTTTTTTTTTCCGTCTCCTGCGTTTGCAAGGTAGCGCAAGGAAACTGACGAAAGAAATGGCCCAACCCCCCCCCAAACACATGTATATACATACACGTCCACACACGCAAATATCATACCTACACAGCTTTCCATGGTTTACCCCAGACACTTCACATGCCCTGATTCAATCCACTGACAGCACGTCAACCTTGGTATACCACATCGCTCCAATTCACTCTATTCCTTGCCCTTTTTTCACCCTCCTGCATGTTCAGGCCCCGATCACAAAAAATCTTTTTCACTCCATCTTTCCACCTCCAATTTGGTCTCCCACTTCTCCTCGTTCCCTCCACCTCCGACACATATATCCTCTTGGTCAATCTTTCCTCACTCATTCTCTCCATGTGCCCAAACCATTTCAAAACACCCTCTTCTGCTCTCTCAACCACACTCTTTTTATTTCCACACATCTCTCTTACCCTTACGTTACTTACTCGATCAAACCACCTCACACCACACATTGTCCTCAAACATCTCATTTCCAGCACATCCACCCTCCTGCGCACAACTCTATCCATAACCCACGCCTCGAAACCATACAAAATTGTTGGAACCACTATTCCTTCAAACATACCCATTTTTGCTTTCCGAGATAATGTTCTCGACTTCCACACATTCTTCAAGGCTCCCAGGATTTTCGCCCCCTCCCCCACCCTATGATCCACTTCCGCTTCCATGGTTCCATCTGCTGCCAGATCCACTCCCAGACATCTAAAACACTTTACTTCCTCCAGTTTTTCTCCATTCAAACTTACCTCCCAATTGACTTGACCCTCAACCATACTGTACCTAATAACCTTGCTCTTATTCACATTTATATCAACTGACTGTTATATTTCTCTCTTGTGTCTCCCCTGATGGTGTGATTATTACACGAAAGTGCACTTGGGAACTTTTCGTGTTTCATTTTCCCCGTGGACTCATAGGAATATCTTGATCATGCGCAAAATTGTGATCCTTTCCAATATATATATATATGTATATGTGCGTGTGGGCGTTTATGTATATACCTGTGTATGTGGGTGGGTTGGGCCATCCCTCGTCTATTTCTTTGTACTACCTCACTAACGCGGGAGACGGCGGTTAAGAATAAATAAATATACACATAAACATAAACACCCACACACGCACATATACACACCTATACATTTCAATACATACATACATATACATACACAGACATATACAAATTTACACATATTCATGCTTGCTGCCTTCATCCATTCCCGTCACCACCCCACTGCTCATGAAATGGCTACCCCCTCACTCCGCACGCGTACGAGGTAGTGCTAGGAAAAGACAACAAAGGCCACATTCATTCACACTCAGTCTCTAGCTGTCATGTGTAATGCACTGAAACCACAGCTCCCTTTCCACATCCAGGCCCCACAAAACCTTCCATGGTTCATCCCAGATGCTTCACATGCCCTGGTTCAAACCACTGACAGCATGTCGACCCCAGCATACCACATCGTTCCAATTCACTCTTTTCCTTGCATGCCTTTCACCCTCCTGTATGTTCAGGCCCCAATTGCTCAAAATATTTTTCACTCCATCCTTCCACCTCCAATTTGGTCTCCTGCTTCTCCTTCTTCTCTCCACCTCTGACACATATATCATCTACGTCAATCTTTCCTCACTCATTCTCTCCATATATCCAAACCATTTCAACACACTCTTTTCTGCTCTCTCAACTACACTCTTTACATTTCCTTACATCTCTCCTAACCTTTCATTACTTACTTGATCAAACCACCTCACACCACATACTGTCTTCAAATATTTCACTTCCAACACATCCACCCTCCTCTGCACAACCTTATCTATAGCCCTTGCCTCACAACCATATAACATTGTTGGAACTACTATTCATTCAAACATACCCATTTTTGCTCTCCGAGATAACTTGCTCTCCTTCCAGACATTCTTCATCGCTCCCAGAACCTTCGTCCCCTCCCCACCCTATGAATCACTTCCGCTTCCATGGTTCCATCCACTGCTAAGTTCACTCCCAGACATCTAAAACACTTCACTTCCTCCAGTTTTTCTCCATTCAAACTTTTTTTACTATTATTTTGCTGTCGCTGTTTCCCGCGTTAGCGAGGTAGCGCAAGGAAACAGACGAAAGAATGGCCCAACCCACCCACATACACATGTATACACATACACATCCACACACGCAATATACATACCTATACATCTCAATGTACACATATATATACACACACAGACATATACATATATACACATGTACATAATTCATAGTCTGCCCTTATTCATTCCCATCGCCACCCTGCCACACATGGAATAACAACCCCCTCCCCCCTCATGTGTGCAAGGTAGCGCTAGGAAAAGACAACAAAGGCTCCATTCGTTCACACTCAGTCTCTAGCTGTCATGTAATAATGCACCGAAACCACAGCTCCCTTTCCACATCCAGGCCCCACAGAACTTTCCATGGTTTACCCCAGACGCTACAAATGCCCTGGTTCAATCCATTGACAGCACGTCGACCCCGGTATACCACATCGTTCCAATTCACTCTATTCCTTGCCTACCTTTCACCCTCCTTCATGTTCAGGTCCCCATCACTCAAAATCTTTTTCACTCCATCTTTCCACCTCCAATTTGGTCTCCCACTTCTCCTCATTCCCTCCACCTCTGACACATATATCCTCTTGGTCAATCTTTCCTCACTCATTCTCTCCATGTTACCAAACCATTTCAAAACACCCTCTTCTGCTCTCTCAACCACACTCTTTTTACTTCGACACATCTCTTTTACCCTTAAATTACTTACTCGATCAAACCACCTCACACCACATATTGTCCTCAAACATCTCATTTCCAGCACATCCACCCTCCTGCGCACAACTCTATCCATAGCCCACGCCTCGCAACCATACAACATTGTTGGAACCACTATTCCTACAAACATACCCATTTTTGCTTTCCGAGATAATGTTCTCGACTTCCACACATTCTTCAAGGCTCCCAGGATTTTCGCCCCCTCCCCCAACTTATGCTTCACTTCCGCTTCCTTGGTTCCAATCGCTGCCAGATCCACTCCCAGATATCTAAAACACTTTACTTCCTCCAGTTTTTCTCCATTCAAACTAACCTCCCAATTGACTTGACCCTCAACCCTACTGTACCTAATAACCTTGCTCTTATTCACATTTACTCTTAACTTCCTTCTTTCACACACTTTACCAAACTCAGTCACCAGCTTCAGCAGTTTCTCACATGACTCAGCCACCAGCGCTGTATCATCAGCGAACAACAACTGACTCACTTCCCACGCTCTCTCATCCACAACAGACTGCATACTTGCCCCTCTTTCTAAAACTCTTGCATTCACCTCCCTAACAACCCCATCCATAAACAAATTAAACAACCATGGAGACATCACACACCCCTGCCGCAAACCTACATTCACTGAGAACCAATCACTTTCCTCTCTTCCTACACGTACACATGCCTTACATCCTTGATAAAAACTTTTCACTGCTTCTAACAACTTGCCTCCCACACCATATATTCTTAATACCTTCCACAGAGCATCTCTATCAACTCTATCATATGCCTTCTCCAGATCCATAAATGCTACATACAAATCCATTTGCTTTTCTAAGTATTTCTCACATACATTCTTCAAAGCAAACACCTGATCCACACATCCTCTACCACTTCTGAAACCACACTGCTCTTCCCCAATCTGATGCTCAGTACATGCCTTCACCCTTTCACTTAATACCCTCCCATATAATTTACCAGGAATACTCAACAAACTTATACCTCTGTAATTTGAGCACTCACTCTTATCCCCTTTGCCTTTGTACAATGGCACTATGCAAGCATTCTGCCAATCCTCAGGCACCTCACCATGAATCATACATACATTAAATAACCTTACCAACCAGTCAATAATAGAGTCACCCCCTTTTTTTTTTATAAATTCCACTGCAATACCCTCCAAACCTGCTGCCTTGCCGGCGTTCATCTTCCGCAAAGCTTTTACTACCTCTTCTCTGTTTTTTTTTTTTTTTTTCCGTCTCCTGCGTTTGCAAGGTAGCGCAAGGAAACTGACGAAAGAAATGGCCCAACCCACCCCCATACACATGTATATACATACACGTCCACACACGCAAATATACATACCTACACAGCTTTCCATGGTTTACCCCAGACACTTCACATGCCCTGATTCAATCCACTGACAGCACGTCAACCCTGGTATACCACATCGCTCCAATTCACTCTATTCCTTGCCCTCCTTTCACCCTCCTGCATGATCAGGCCCCGATCACACAAAATCTTTTTCACTCCATCTTTCCACCTCCAATTTGGTCTCCCTCTTCTCCTCGTTCCCTCCACCTCTGACACATATATCCTCTTGGTCAATCTTTCCTCACTCATTCTCTCCATGTGCCCAAACCATTTCAAAACACCCTCTTCTGCTCTCTCAACCACGCTCTTTTTATTTCCACACATCTCTCTCACCCTTACGTTACTTACTCAATCAAACCACCTCACACCACACATTGTCCTCAAACATCTCATTTCCAGCACATCTATCCTCCTGCGCACAACTCTATCCATAGCCCACGCCTCGCAACCATACAACATTGTTGGAACCACTATTCCTTCAAACATACCCATTTTTGCTTTCCGAGATAATGTTCTCGACTTCCACACATTCTTCAAGGCTCCCAGAATTTTTGCCCCCTCCCCCACCCTATGATCCACTTCCGCTTCCATGGTTCAATCCGCTGCCAGATCCACTCCCAGATATCTAAAACACTTCACTTCCTCCAGTTTTTCTCCATTCAAACTCACCTCCCAATTGACTTGACCCTCAACCCTACTGTACCTAATAACCTTGCTCTTATTCACATTTACTCTTAACTTTCTTCTTTCACACACTTTACCAAACTCAGTCACCAGCTTCTGCAGTTTCTCACATGAATCAGCCACCAGCGCTGTATCATCAGCGAACAACAACTGACTCACTTCCCAAGCTCTCTCATCCCCAACAGACTTCATACTTGCCCCTCTTTCCAAAACTCTTGCATTCACCTCATTTTCCCTAACCCTCTCACTTTGCACACCACCTTGACCAAAACACCCTATATCTGCCACTCTATCATCAAACACATTCAACAAACCTTCAAAATACTCACTCAGTCTCCTTCTCACATCACCACTACTTGTTATCACCTCCCCATTTGCCCCCTTCACTGAAGTTCCCATTTGCTCCCTTGTCTTACGCACTTTATTTACCTCCTTCCAAAACATCTTTTTATTCTCCCTAAAATTTAATGACACTCTCTCACCCCAACTCTCATTTGCTCTCTTTTTCACCTCTTGCACCTTTCTCTTGACCTCCTGCCTCTTTCTTTTATACATCTCTCAGTCATTTGCATTTTTCCCTGCAAAAATTGTCCAAATGCCTCTCTCTTCTCTTTCACTAATAATCTTACTTCTTCATCCCACCACTCACTACCCTTTCTAATCAACCCACCTCCCACGCTTCTCATGCCACAAGCATCTTTTGCGCAAGCCATCACTATTTCCCTAAATACATCCCATTCCTCCCCCACTCCCCTCACATCCTTTGTTCTCACCTTCCATGGTTCTGTACTCAGTCTCTCCTGGTACTTCCTCACACAAGTCTCCTTCCCAAGCTCACTTACTCTCACCACTCTCTTCACCCCAACATTCTCTCTTCTTTTCTGAACACTCACGTCGACCCCGGTATACCACATGGTTCCGATTCACTCTATTCCTTGCACGCCTTTCACCCTCCTGCATGTTCAGGCCCCGATCACACAAAATCTTTTTCACTCCATCTTTCCACCTCCAATTTGGTCTCCCTCTTCTCCTCGTTCCCTCCACCTCTGACACATATATCCTCTTTGTCAATCTTTCCTCACTCATTCTCTCCATGTGACCAAACCATTTCAAAACACCCTCTTCTGCTCTCTCAACCACGCTCTTATTATTACCACACATATCTCTTACCCTATTATTACTTACTCAATCAAACCACCTCACACCACATATTGTCCTCAAACATCTCATTTCCAGCACATCCACCCTCCTGCGCACAACTCCATCCATAGCCCACGTCTCGCAACCATACAACATTGTTGGAACCCCTATTCCTTCAAACATACCCATTTTTGCTTTCGGAGATAATGTTCTCGACTTCCACGCATTCTTCAAGGCTCCAAGAATTTTCGCCCCCTCCCCCACCCCATGATTCACTTACGCTTCCATGGTTCCATCCACTGCCAAATCCACTCCCAGATATCTAAAACACTTACATCCAAATTTACTTGTCCCTCAACCATACTGAACCTAATAACCTTGCTCTTATTCACATTTACTCTCAACTTTCTCCTTTCACTTACTTTTCCAAACTCACTCACCAAATTCTGCAGTTTCTCACATGAATCAGCTAATAGAGCTGTATCATCGGCGAACAACAACTGACTCACTTCATAGGCCCTCTCACACCCAACAGACTGCATACTTGCTCCTCTCTCCAAAACTCTTGCACTTACCTCCCTAACCACCCCATCCATAAACAAATCAAACAACCATGGGGACATCACACACCCCTGCCACAAACCAACATTCACTGGCAACCAATCACACTCCTCACTTCCTACTTGCACACATGCCTTACATCTTTGGTAAAAAATTTTCACTACTTCTAGCAACTTACCTCCCATGCCATATACTCTTTAAACCTTTCACAAAGCATCTCTATCAATTCTATCATATGCCTTCTCCAAATCCATAAATACTCCCTACAAATCCATCTGTTTTTTTAAGTATTTCTTACATACATTCTTCAAAGCAAACAGCTGATTCACACATCCTCTACCACTTCTGAAACCACACTGCTCTTCCCCTATCTGATGTTCTGTACATACCTTTACCCTCTCAATCAATACCCTTCCATACAATTTCCCAGGAATACTCAACAAATTTATCCCTCTTTAGTTTGAACACTCACCTTTATCCCCTATGCCTTTGTAAAATGGCACTATGCATGCATTCTGCCAACCTTCAGGCACTTCACCATGGTCATACATACATTGAATATCCTTACTAACCAATCAACAACAAAATCACCCCCTTTTTTAATCAATTCCACTGCAATACTATCCAAACCTGCCACCTTAACAGATTTCATCTTCCACAAAGATTTCATCTTTCACTACCTCTTCTCTGTTTACCAAACCATTCTCCCTGACCCTCTCACTTCACACATCACCCTGATCAAAACACTCTATATCTGCCACTCTATCATCAAACACATTCAACAAACCTTCAAAATACTCACTCCATCTCCTTCTCACTTCATCACTACCTGTTATTACCTTCCCACTTTTCCCCTTCACTAATGTTCCCATTTGATCTCTTGTCTTACACATGATATTTACCTCCTTCCAAAACATCTTTTTATTCTCCCTAAAATTTAATGATACTCTCTCAACCCAACTCTAATTTGCCTTCTTTCTTAACCATTAGACCTTTCTCATGACCTCCTCTCACTATCTTTTATACATCAACCACTCATTTGCACTACTTTCCTGCAAGTATCTTTAAAATGCCTCTATTTTCTCTTTCACTAACAACCTTACTTCTTCATCACACCACTCACTACCCTTTCTAATCTGCCCACCCCCCACCTTTCTCATGCCACATGCATCTTTTGCTCTCACCTTTTACCATTCTACTCTCAGCCTTTCCTCACACAAGTCTCCTGTCCAAGCTCACTTACTCTCACCACTCTCTTCTCCCTAACATTCTCTCTTCTTTTTTTGAAAACTGCTACAAATCTTCACCTTCACCTCCAAAAGAAAGTGATCAGACATTCCTCCAGCTACCCCCTCAGCAAATTAACATCCAAAAGTCTCTCTTTTACATGCCTATCAATTAACAAATAATCCAATAATATCCTATGACCATCTCTCCTACTCACATACATATACTTATGTATATCCCTCGTTTCAAGCTAGGTATTCCAAATCACCAGTTCTTTTTCAGCATACAAATCCACAAGCTCTTCACCATTTCCATTTACAACACTGAACGCCCCATTTACATCAATCATATCCTCAACTGCCACATTACTCGCCTTCGCATTTACATCATCCATCACCATAACCCTGTCTTGAGCATCAAAGCTGCTAACACACTCACTCAGCTGCTCCCAAATCACTTGCCTCTCATGAACATTCTTCTCATAACCAGGTGCATAAGCACCAGCAATCACCTATCTCTCTCCATCCCTTTCAGTTTTACCCACATCAATCTAGAATTTACTTTCTTACACTCTGTCACACACTCTTGTCCTCTCACCAACCCCTGACTTTACTCACAAGACTTTCCCAAACCACTCTTCCCCTTTACCCTTGATCTTCATTTCATTCAGAGCCACAACATCCAGATTTCTTTCCTCAAACACACTATCTATCTCAGATTTCTTTCCTCAAACACACTATCTATCTCTCCTTTCTTCTCATCTTGGTTATATCCAAACACATTCAGACAACCCAGTCAGAGCCTTTGAGGAGAATGAGCACTCCCCACTTGACTCCTTCTTCTGTTTCCCTGTTTAGAAATCTAAATAGAAGGAAGGGGGTTCCAGCCCCCCTTTAGTCGCCTTCTATGACATGCAAAAATACATGGGAAGTATTCTTTCTCCCCTATCCCCAGGGAAACATGATTTATACATATCACAACTGGATTATTTTTTATATACTTCAGTTGATATAACTGTTACTATATTACATTTTTGTATGCCAATTAAATGATTTTTAGCTATATTGGCCCCCTGTGACTAAGATTTGGTGCTCCTTTTAACCAAGGACCCAGGTGCCTCGAATCTGCTTCACCCTCCCTATTGGCCAGCCCTAGCTGGAGGTACATACCAAGGGTAAGTCATGCTGCAGCTGATGGAGACTGTAGTGGTTGAAGAGGGTAGCATGCTGCTCTGCCTGTAGTTCCTCTCTCTCATCAGGCTGGATCTGCACAACCACAAATATTCATCAAAACTCTTATGTATTTTACATTGCACACATCACTACAGCCAAAACACTTACTATTATCATCATCCTCATTATTATAATTATACTTTATCGCTGTTTCCCACATCAGTGAGGTAGCATCAGGAAACAGACGAAGAATGGCCCATCCACTCATACACATACATTATACATAAATGCCCATACATGCACATATACATAAATACATATATCAACATATACATACATATACATACATATATACACATGTACATATTCATACTTGCTAGCCTTCATCCATTCCTGTCGCTACACCACCCTAAAAGCAGCAGCATCGTTACCCCCTGCTTCAGCAAGGGTGCCAGGAGAAGACAAAAAGCTACATTCATTCACACTCAGTCTCTAATTGTCATGTGTAATGCATCAAAACCACAGCTCTCTATCCACATCCAGGCCCCAGAGACCTTTCCACGGTTTACCCCAGATGCTTCACATGCCCTGGTTCAGTCCATTGACAGCACTCCAGTATACCACATCCTTCCAATTCACTTTATTCCTTGCATGCCTCCTGTATGTTCAAGCCACAATTGCTCAAAATCTTTTTCCACTCCACCCTTCCATCTCCAATTTGGTCTCCTGCTCCTCCTTCTTCCCTCCACCTCTTACACATATATCCCCTTTGTCATTTTTTCCTCACTCATTCTCTCCATATGTCCAAACCATTTCAATACACCCTCTCCTGCTCTCTCATCCACACACCTCTCTTAACCTTTCATTACTTACACAATCAAACCACCTCACACCACATATTGTCCACAAACATTTCATTTCCAACACATCTACCCTCCTCCATGCAACCATATCTATAGCCCATGCCTCGCAACCATACAACATTGCCGGCACTCCTACTCCTTCAAACATATTCATTTTTGCTCTCCAAGATAATGTACTTCCCTTCCACACATTCTTCATCGCTCCCAGAACCTTTGCCCCCTCGCCCACCCTATAACTCACTTCCATAGTTTCATCTGCTGCTAAGTCCATTCCCAGACATCTAAAACACTCCACTTCTTCCAATTTTTCTCCATTCAAACTTACATCCCAACTAACTTGTCCCTCCACCCCACTAAACCTAATAACCTTGCTTAAGCATTATGTTAAACCAATCTATATATGAACATAGAGCTGATAACTTTAATACCAAAGCAGTCTAAAAACCACATACTCAAAGAATTTACTGAATCATCAAAAAGAAAGTATGAAATGTAGAACTCATGATTTAAGAGTTATTAAGAACAAAAATGTTTCCAGTTTTATCACCAGTTTACATTTTGTAGGTCACAGGTGGTGAGCTAAAAACCAACCAATGAAGTACTACTGCTGCCTGGGTATCAGGAGGGTTAGTCATACATCTGACAGGGTTGGTGTCTTTTCTCCCTGCCTCTCCTGCAAGCGGCTTGGTGGCATTCATTCCAGAAAAACGTCCTCTTTCTCTAACACATTATACTTGACAACTCACATGTTTTCATTCTTCATTAATTTTTTCTTTCAGTCTTACATAACACAATTAAATGGAATTACACCTAAACACTGTTTCCCTGGTGCTGACTGGGAATGCTGTCACTAGTCAAGGAGGGCTGGTTGGTTCCAGGGCTTCCTTGTCCATCATTAAGTGATTGGGACCTACCCCACATAATTTGACACATTTCCTAAACTAGGCTATTTTTCCATTTCTGCAACATCCACGATCTGATATCCAGCTTTCCTCTGTTGAAGACTATGTTTTCCTTCTCCCCCAATTTGTTTCTCTTTGAAACCAAACTGTCCAAGGATGCTTCTCCTCTACACAATCAAAGCTGTAACTATAACCTTTACCATCATTTCCACTACAATGGTCATGTTCTTGTTAAATGTAATACAGAAATGCATACTGCTTGCCTTAATTTTGAAAACATCTGGCTTCATATCTTTTCTACCATCCATTATTTTGTTTCATTTTCCATATAATCCCTTCCCAGCTCCAGCTATGTACAATTCAATGATCACTTGACCTACTACCATGAAGCAGTGCTCTCTTCACATTCATGTATTGTATCATCCATGGAAGATATTTCAATGTAAATCACAAAGATTTGCTAGGCTCTCCTCAGGATGATCCTGGCTAAGATAAGGCTCTTTTTCATTCTTTAATGACCTGAAGCAAGTAATTAAACACAAACACTAGTTCCCGATAATGATAACCACTCTTACAACATGCTCAGCCTCTTTTTCAACTTTGAGCATTTTCACTCTACTTTTCACTCTATTTCTGCCCACTTGGGTACTACAACCACATCTTCTTCACTCTAAAGTGAACCAGATCACCTGAATTGCCAACTTTGGCACTTTGGGAGGGATTAGTGATCATCCCTCTTCACATATACTAACTTTCCCTGGAACCACTACTTCTTCACTGGCTGGGATACCTCCTGCTTTGCAGTACATATATCAATAGTTATCTCAGCTGACTTGGAGTCCTATGTCCCTTCTCACAACAAATCTTTATTCCTTCAAACATAGTATAATAGCTCTTTGTCTGATGCCTGTTTCATCATGGACAGAGAATATCAGGCAATGAAAGTATCATTTTCTGAATTTCACTTCCTACACTTTTGCTGGGAAACATTCGAAAATTGCTCCTTGCAGAGTCAAGAAAACCTTCAAAAAAAGATACTGTGCTGATGTGAATAATTCTCAGAAAACTTCTATTCTTTAATCAAAAATATTTCCAACAACTTCTCTGATTCAACCCTTCCCCCTCCCCTTCTGAGCTGATCAATCTGTAACTAATTTTCTAACAGACAAACCCACCTTCCCTGTCACATATTCTCTTCCAACTGTAATTTGGAGAATTCTGTACATAGTCTGTATGTAGTCTCTATCTATTAATCTGTATGTAGCCAACTTACAATAACCGTATCCTCCTCTTCATCTCAGAAACTTCATAGAATGAATGTTACAAAATGTCATAAAGTTGCCCTAACATCAGTTACTGCCTCCGTATCTGGGGTGGCTTTTCCTCAGCCCTTCTCTCTCTTAGTCAATCATCTCTCCTCAGTTACCAATCTCTGTCCACCAACAGGTTCCAGCCTTCATGTGAATTGTTTGTGTGTGTTCTTTAGTTGCTTAGGCTTAGAACAATGGCAAACACCTGGCTACTGTCACCCACAGATTCTGTGTGAAACCCAGCCATTTAAGTAATGACCACTATGATACTTCTTCCTTAACCAGTAAAGCTGTGGAATTAAGTTCCTTATTTTTCTTTCCTTATTTCTATTACCCTTTGCCTACAAAAGTTACATCCACATCGCCCTCTCCCCTCACTATAACCTTTCTCGCTACATCCACTCTACTCCCTTGTACTCTCGCCCACTAGGAGCAGCCTAATAATTGATCTCTTTCTTCTTGTCCTCATCTTTCATGTATTCCAGTTTAACTTAGTTTAGAAAGAAAAAACTTCCTGAACTGTGAAAAACAAAGCATCAATACATCATATTATTCTACATCATGGGGTTTCATCCTATTAGGTCAACAAAATTGTTTTTCAAGAGGGCAATTTTTTATACTTCAAGTAATCATAAGGTCTGGTCATTGATCTCTGAACAACTTACATCAGAATCAAAATGATTTTATGAAAAGAAATCCCATTATTGTAGATAGTGAAAAATAACAAAATTTCAAATTCTAATCACCTTATTTCTAAGGCTCATTATCTCAGACCCCCCAAAAAAAAGATAACCATAATTTTTTTTTCAATTTTTTTTTCTTTTTGCAAGATGTTTTCCAAAATATCAATATATATTATAGCTGAAATTTAACTATGTGTTCTTATAATGAAGTTTATGTAAACAAATCAAATACGAAAAATAAAACCAAAGTTGCAGCATAAAAACAAGAACTCCCACCAAAATGCTAACTACAGCTATAACTTATTTTGGGGGATTATAAACCGTACTGGGGAGAAAAGGTCTCAAAATACTTTGACTTTAAACTAAATCAAAAAATCATCTTAAAATGGAAAATTCATTTATCAAAACTTGTGATTTGCCTAAAATAAAAGAACAAAAGCCTAGTTAAGTATATACTAAGTTTACTAGAGCATTTCTACAATAATGATCATATAAATAATAGGAAAATGTGACAAGAAATTCTGTTAGTAGAAAGGAAAGCAACACACATCAAAATCAAAACTAACTGATTTTTGTGCTTTAAATGATCATCTTGGTAAAAGCAAAATATAAATACTATATCCTCTCAAACTTATTGAGACTTACAACATTTCTCTTTCAATTCAAATCAATAATATTTCTTCTTTTGTAAAACTTTTGGATTTATGCTTAAAAGTGAAGTACCATCCATTGGTAGGTTGACAGGGCTGTCAGTGAGGGTCAAGTCCTGGGACATGGCCACCCCATGGATAAACTCAAGCCGAGATGCAAGATGCTGGCTGACTAGGCCTGCCACAACTGTGGCACTTTACCCCGACCGAGGTTATTACCCATTTATCTACCAACCAAGGGTGAGCTGTATGCTGTCTGCCTGCATCAAGGGTCAAACCCTAGCTAGTGGATTAGCAATCAGGCATATTGACCAAAACAACACTGAGGTGTAGAAGATAGTTAAACTAAATTACATCTCACAAGTTTAAAAGCTCTTGCCTCATCTAGCATCGCTATGAAGTCTTGCGTCACAGCAAAGATGTCATCTGTTGTTAAGTTGGCATCGGCAGCAGTAGATGCAGTGACAAAGAGGTGGGCTGGGGCGGTATTGTTGGTAAAGTACACCTCCATCATCTTGCTGATGCTGTGCAGCCGCTTCTCCTCTAGGTTATCCTGGCAAGAGGGAATATGATTTCTAGCACTTTTCTTCAAACAGATTCCAAACCAAAATATTCTTATATGTTATTATTAATCTCATTCATTTCCCACCCTCATATTTTGAGGCACCACACTCTATCCCTAGAATAATGTAATCATGTTAAGTATATATAACAGCATTTTCCTCCAACAGAGAAGGTCCTAATAACGACAACAAAGATGGAGACAGAATTAAAATGGCTTAGTTGCAAGGAGAAGGCGAAGACCATGAATTTGTCTGCTATTAAAGAGAGAAGAGTAATGGGGGACTTGATCATAACTTTAAATTTTTTAAACAAGTTTGATAATGAAGACACTTAACAGTTCTTTGAAAGATGGAAAGACAGAGCAACCACAGGCAACATCATTAAATCAAGTAACAACCGTGTTAGAAAAGTTGTCAACACGTAATTCTGCAGTATAAGAGAAGTGACTAAATGGAAAAAAGTGACACAATTGTAAATGCTGACAACTCATATATATTTCAGAAAAGTAGACAATGTTCAGGAGATGAAGGGCTTTTACCTTACAAATATTCAAGCACACACATACATGCATATGATTACAATGATAAAACACTCAGAATGATACATGAAATAGTGAAACACACTTCTTGAAGATGGTAATGATAATGGGAGGATCTCAATTATTATGGGATTGGCTAGGGGAGTTTAGATCCTCATGGTGAAAGAAAATCATAGAGACAAGTTTTAAGACTGTAGACAAGAAATTTCCCTATACCAACATGTCATGGAGTATACTAAGATGAAAGGGACTGATACACAAATGGTGCTCGATATTACCTTCACACATACTCGTACAGAAATTGACCATATCACATATCATTCATCAACGAAAAAAGTGATTACTTAATTCTCAAGTCTGACCATATGGTAAACGTGCACATTAAAAGAGCAGCAGTGATAAAAGACATAACATTATCTATTCATCTAAAATCATCTGGCAAGTCAGGAAAAAAAAAGGTCCTTTGCAGTGGATTTTTTTCTTTGACAAAATATATACCATTATAAAATAGTAAAAATATAAAAAATAAAAAAATGGTAAATTTTAAAAAGTTAAATTAATACAATTCTTATATATGCAACTAAAACAACTTAAAAGATTTCTTGTAAAAAGTATTGATTTCCTAAGAGAAAACAATGAAACTAAAAATTTCTTCGACATGCTAAGAATACCACAATCATTACAACTACATAAGCCACTTTAATGGCACTGGACTGTCTTCCCAAAGTGAAGGCTGGTCTCCTGCCATCAAAAGTCAATGAATTAATCTTGTGTATCCAACACTCAGCCAAAAGCTTACATGCTGCATCAACAGAAATGGTCAGCGGCAGAATAATTCTTTATTTAAATCAATCTAAATTTTTTTTTTCCGGTCTCCCGCGTTTGCGAGGTAACGCAAGGAAACAGACGAAAGAAATGGCCCAACCCACCCCCATACACATGTATATACATACGTCCACACACGCAAATATACATACCTACACAGCTTTCCATGGTTTACCCCAGACGCTTCACATGCCCTGATTCAATCCACTGACAGCACGTCAACCCCGGTATACCACATTGCTCCAATTCACTCTATTCCTTGCCCTCCTTTCACCCTCCTGCATGTTCAGGCCCCGATCACACAAAATCTTTTTCACTCCATCTTTCCACCTCCAATTTGGTCTCCCTCTTCTCCTCGTTCCCTCCACCTCCGACACATATATCCTCTTGGTCAATCTTTCCTCACTCATTCCCTCCATGTGCCCAAACCATTTCAAAACACCCTCTTCCGCTCTCTCAACCACGCTCTTTTTATTTCCACACATCTCTCTCTTACCCTTACGTTACTTACTCGATCAAACCACCTCACACCACACATTGTCCTCAAACATCTCATTTCCAGCACATCCATCCTCCTGCGCACAACTCTATCCATAGCCCACTCCTCGCAACTATACAACATTGTTGGAACCACTATTCCTTCAAACATACCCATTTTTGCTTTCCGAGATAATGTTCTCGACTTCCACACATTCTTCAAGGCTCTCAGAATTTTCGCCCCCTCCCCCACCCTATGATCCACTTCCGCTTCCATGGTTCCACCCGCTGCCAGATCCACTCCCAGATATCTAAAACACTTCACTTCCTCCAGTTTTTCTCCATTCAAACTCACCTCCCAATTGACTTGACCCTCAACCCTACTGTACCTAATAACCTTGCTCTTATTCGCATTTACTCTTAACTTTCTTCTTTCACAAACTTTACCAAACTCAGTCACCAGCTTCTGCAGTTTCTCACATGAATCAGCCACCAGCGCTGTATCATCAGCAAACAACAACTGACTCACTTCCCAAGCTCTCTCATCCCCAACAGACTTCATACTTGCCCCTCTTTCCAAAACTCTTGCATTCACCTCCCTAACAACCCCATCCATAAACAAGTTAAACAACCATGGAGACATCACACACCCCTGCCGCAAACCTACATTCACTGAGAACCAATCACTTTCCTCTCTTCCTACACGTACACATGCCTTACATCCTCGATAAAAACTTTTCACTGCTTCTAACAACTTGCCTCCCACACCATATATTCTTAATACCTTCCACAGAGCATCTCTATCAACTCTATCATATGCCTTCTCCAGATCCATAAATGCTACATACAAATCCATTTGCTTTTCTAAGTATTTCTCACATACATTCTTCAAAGCAAACACCTGATCCACACATCCTCTACCACTTCTGAAACCACACTGCTCTTCCCCAATCTGATGCTCTGTACATGCCTTCACCCTCTCAATCAATACCCTCCCATATAATTTACCAGGAATACTCAACAAACTTATACCTCTGTAATTTGAGCACTCACTCTTATCCCCTTTGCCTTTGTAAAATGGCACTATGCACGCATTCCGCCAATCCTCAGGCACCTCACCATGAGTCATACATACATCAAATAACCTTACCAACCAGTCAACAATACAGTCACCCCCTTTTTTAATAAAGTCCACAGCAATACCATCCAAACCTGCTGCCTTGCTGGCTTTCATCTTCCGCAAAGCTTTTACTACCTCTTCTCTGTTTACCAAATCATTTTCCCTAACCCTCTCACTTTGCACACCACCTCGACCAAAACACCCTATATCTGCCACTCTATCATCAAACACATTCAACAAACCTTCAAAATACTCACTCCATCTCCTTCTCACATCACCACTACTTGTTATCACCTCCCCATTTGCGCCCTTCACTGAAGTTCCCATTTGCTCCCTTGTCTTACGCACTTTATTTACCTCCTTCCAAAACATCTTTATATTCTCCCTAAAATTTAATGATACTCTCTCACCCCAACTCTCATTTGCCCTTTTTTTCACCTCTTGCACCTTTCTCTTGACCTCCTGTCTCTTTCTTTTATACATCTCCCACTCAATTGCATTTTTTCCCTGCAAAAATCGTCCAAATGCCTCTCTCTTCTCTTTCACTAATACTCTTACTTCTTCATCCCACCACTCACTACCCTTTCTAATCAACCCACCTCCCAAAAAGTAAAAATGCTTATATAAATTTTTATTTAGAAAAGTTAAAATAATGAATTTAAAAATATAATAAAATACTTGTATCTTTTTTTTCTTTTAAACTATTTGCCATTTCCCGCATTAGCGAGGTAGCGTTAAGAATAGAGGACTGGGCCTTTTTTGGAATATCCTCACGTGGCCCCCTCTGTTCCTTCTTTTGGAAAAAAAAAAAAAAAAAAAAAAAAAAAAAAAAAACCGAGAGGGGAGGATTTCCAGCCCCCCGCTCTCTCCCCTTTTAGTCGCCTTCTACGACATGCAGGGAATACGTGGGAAGTATTCTTAATCCCCTATCCCCAGGGATATGTATCTATAACTAAATACATATAAAATTAGTAAAATTTCATACAATCAAATATAGAATTACAATCTCCTCCTAGTACACTCTTGATTGTTAAGAGGCTTAAAAATTTTCTTCTATATGCTGAGAGAATATCACACACATGAACACATCATAAGCCACTACAGATGGCATCTGACTGTCTTCACAGAGTGAAGGTTGATGTCCTACCATCAACTAACTAAGAACTAATCTTGTGTGTCCGACACTCAGCCTCAGACTTATGTGACACGGCAACAGAAAAGGCCAGACGCAAAATTGATTTTTTTTAGAAACAAATTATCTAAAAATGTAAGAGTAAAGATGCTTATATTAGTGTCATTTTCATTACTATACTTAATCGCTGTTTCCTACGTCAGTGAGGTAGCGCAAGGAAACAGACAGAGAATGGCCCAACCACTCATACACACATATATTTGGAAAGAGGGGGGCAAGTATGCAGTCTGTTGTGAATGAGAGAGCTTGGGAAGTGAGTCAGTTGTTGTTCGCTGATGATACAGCACTGGTGGCTGATTCATGTGAGAAACTGCAGAAGCTGGTGACTGAGTTTGGTAAAGTGTGTGAAAGAAGAAAGTTGAGAGTAAATGTGAATAAGAGCAAGGTTACTAGGTACAGTAGGGTTGAGGGTCAAGTCAATTGGGTGGTAAGTTTGAATGGAGAAAAACTGGAGGAAGTGAAGTGTTTTAGATATCTGGAAGTGGAATTGGCAGTGGATGGAATCATGGAAGCGGAAGTGAATCATAGGGTGGGGGAGGGGGTGAAAATTCTGGGAGCCTTGAAGAATGTGTGGAAGTCGAGAAAATTATCTCGGAAAGTAGAAATGGGCATGTTTGAAGGAATAGTGGTTCTAACAATGTTGTATGGTTGCGAGGCGTGGGCTATGGATAGAGTTGTGCGCAGGAGGGTGGATGTGCTGGAAATGAGATGTTTGAGGACAATATGTGGTGCGAGGTGGTTTGATCGAGTAAGTAATAATAGGGTAAGAGAGATGTGTGGTAATAAAAAGAGTGTGGTTGAGAGAGCAGAAGAGGGTGTTTTGAAATGGTTTGGTCACATGGAGAGAATGAGTGAGAAAAGATTGACAAAGAGGATATATGTGTCAGAGGTGGAGGGAACAAGGAGAAGTGGGACACCAAATTGGAGGTGGAAAGATGGAGTGAAAAAGATTTTGAGTGATCGGGGCCTGAACATGCAGGAGGGTGAAAGGCGTGCAAGGAATAGAGTGAATTGGAACGATGTGGTATACCGGGGTCGACATGCTGTCAATGGATTGAACCAGGGCATGTGAAGTGTCTGGGGTAAACCATGGAAAGTTCTGTGGGGCCCGGATGTGGAAAGGGAGCTGTGGTTTCGGTGCATTATTACATGACAGCTAGAGACTGAGTGTGAATGAATGTTGCCTTTGTTGTCTTTCCTAGCACTACCTCACACACATGAGGGGGCAGGGGGTTGGTTATTCCATGTGTGGCGAGGTGGTGATGGGAATGAATAAAGGCAGACAGTATGAATCATGTACATGTGTATATATGTATATGTCTGTGTGTGTAAATATATGTATACATTGAGATGTATAGGTATGTATATTTGCATGTGTGGACATGTATGTATATACATGTGTATGTGGATGGGTTGGGCCATTCTTTCGTCTGTTTCCTTGCGCTACCTCGCTAACACGGGAGACAGCGACAAAGCAAAATAATAATAATATAATATAAACACTCATACACACACACATATATGTACATATACATTTCAATGTATAGATACATATACATATATACACATGTACATATTCATACTTGCTGCCTTCATCCATTCCCATCACCACCCTGCCACACAAGAAACAGCATCCCCGCCCCACCTCCAGTGAGGTAGCACCAGGAAAAAACAAAAAGGCCACAATTGTTCGCACTCATTCGCTAGCTGTCATGTGTAATGCACCAAAACCACAGCTCCTTAATCCACATCCAGGCCCTACAGATCTTTCCATGGTTCACCCTAGACACTTCACATGCCCTGATTCAAAAGTTAAAATAGTAAAATAATAAAATAATTAAGAATAAATTCCTTATACATAAAATCAAAATCAACTTGAAATCAGTCAAATCTCATATCAATTATCTATTTCCTTTAAAAAACCAATCAAATCAATTTACAAATAAATTATTTGTTTCCTTTAGAAAACCAATCAAATAAAACAATTACAATCTTCTTCCAGTACATTCTTGTGTAAGTTTTTTCTCCTTCTACATGCTGAGAATATTATGTACATTTCCACAAGATAAGCCACTATTAATAGCAACTGAAACCTTTCACAGACTGAATGTTGGTCTCCTGCCATTGAGTCAATCTTGTGCCTGATCCTCAGCCTTGTTAGAACCACTCTTATGTCCGATCTTCAGCCTTGCTAGAACTTCTTTAATGTCTGATCTTCAGCCTTTCTAGAACTTCTTGTGTGTCCAATCTTGAGCCTTGCTAGAATCTGACTGTCAGCCTTATTGGAACTATATGTGCACCTTATCCTCAATCTTGCTTGAGTCACTTTGTGTGTCTGATCTTCTGCCATGCTAGAACAACCTAAGTGTCCGATCCTTAGTCTTGCTAGAACCACTTGTGTGACCGATCATCAGCCTTGCTAGAAAACCTTATGTTTCTAATCCTCAACCTTGCTAGAACCACTTGTAAGCCCAAACTTCGTTCTTGTTAGAACCACTTGTATTCCCAAACTTCAGCCTTGCTAGAATCACTTTTGTATGTCCGATCCTCAACCTTGCTAGAACCACCCGTGTGGCCAATCCTTAGCCTTACTAGAACCATTTGTATGCCCAATCTTCAGCCTTGTTAGAGCCATTTGTGTGCCTGGTCTTCAGCCTTGCTAACACCCCTTCTGTGCTCAATCCTCAACCCTGCTAGAACCACTTGTGTGCTCAATCCTTAACCTTGCTAGAACCACTTGCGTGACTGATACTCAGCCTTGTTAGAACCAATTTTGTGCACAATTTTCAGCCTTGCTAGAATCACTTAATGTGTCCAATCCTCAACCTTGCTGGAACTACTAGCTGTCTGCTGGAGTAAACACTGTAGCAAACGTATGCTCTAATTCTTTGCAGCTAGTTGTTTGTTATCCATCTCCATTCCTGCCTCAACCTACTGCAGACATTCTTGCATGTGGGGTTTCATACCCCTGCATGGGAGAGGAAAACAAACATTCCAGCAGGTAGCTATGGCTGTCTATGCTTAGTGATCAGCTCGTTTGTTCCCACAAATACCAGTACGAGTGGGGACTCAGCAACGGGATATCTTCTTGAGTCTTGACATCAATGCTATCCAGTCTTGAATCTCCCTCACCACTGGATGCAGCCAATGTCGATGACCAGCAAAGTACTGTAAGTAACACAATAAATCACTATATTTTGGTGATCTAGCTCCTTGGTCATTTCTGTTGCAGAAGGAATGGCAAAGAACTCAGCTGTGAAAATGGAAGATGCAGCAGGTACGCTACTTTGAACTGTCCTCCTGCTGTACACCAAAGCAAAGCCCATGTCTCTACTGGATTTGGGGCCATCAGTATATATTTCTCTTGAACTTTGGTGCCTTGAAGTGTGTTCTAGGGAATCTCTGCTTGGTTTCCTCTTTGGTACTTCCCATCTTCCCTATCATCACCAAATTCTTGCAGTGTGTCTGCACTGGACAGGTTCATGGTGGGACTTGAGGTACTCCAACAGCTAAAATTCTACAGAAATTCTAATTGAGATTTGTTATCCTTTCTCTCATTCTTCCTCCAAAGGACTGTCTATTTGTTCAAGGGTTGATCACAACCCTAAAAGTGGGAGAATCTGGATCTGTTTGTAACCTATTGGAGTGAATCATGCTCATATAATCTTGATGCAGTTATGGCAAGAAAGAGAGGAGATATAATCATGGAAACTACACAAACCTCAACCCATTATATGGTGACAAAGACGAAAATGGAGTTCAGTAGCCAGGAACCAGGGCTTTGTTGTGAGAGGTTCTATGCAAATTTATGGTGAAGGGATAGGAACCACATACCTATAGCCTTAAATACATAGGGAATTATAAGAAAGAGAAGAGAATACAAGATGCCAGAGAGCAAAAGAGCTCTATATGTGCAGTGAAAAAGATGTAGATGGCATTCTTGCCAACAAGCATTTGCAAAGCATAAGAGAGCAATGGACAAGCATAATTGGACAAGGAAGGAGGAACAAAGATCCCTTGAAATGAACACTGGACAAGAGAGGTGAAAATCCAAAACTTTTTCATAAATTCATTAAGTCACTTGTCAGTTAAGAGGTACCCAATCAGGTTAAGGCTAAAAATTCAAAGGGAAAAATTATTGGGGATGATGTAAGGATATGCAAGATGCAGAATACCAAGTCCAGAGCTTTTACAGTACAAGTATCTATAGCACCAACACCAAGGAGATGGATGGAGAAAAGGTTTAGGAAAACAGAGGTATCATGTGAAGACCAACAAAATACTAAAAGGTCTTGACCCCCCAAAAAAAACTCATGGTCCTCATGAAATTTAACCATATTTGCTGAATAAAACCAATTGAAATACTGTTCAAGATGATATTAGACAAAGGTAGAGTGCCAGGAGAATGGAAAGGAGCGATGCCATACCTATCTATAAGAAAGGAGGCTAGGGAGTCACTTATTACAAACTAGTCTCACTGAAAACTATCTGTAAGGTTCTGGAAAAGGTAATTAGAAAACAATGATGACTTATTAGAGGTGAGAAATGACATAATATAGACACACCAAAGTTTCAGGGAAAGGTCATGTGTAACAAACCTCTAAGATCTCTGCAGGAGAGAGTGCTCTGTAAGAGAAAAGGGGAAGCTAAATTGGTTGTTTGTATCTTGACTGCCAAAAAGCACTTGACACTAAATCACATGGGAGGCTGATCAAGGAGCTGGATCATGCATGAATAATAGTGAAAAGGATCATGCATGAATAATAGTGAAAACTTCTTCAATGGACAGATTATTTCAGTGGGAGGAAACAAAAAAATGCATGTTGGAGAAGCCTTCACTAAATGGGTTGAGTTGTCCAGCAAAGTGCTACACAGTTTGTTCTGGGACCATCACTCTTTTAAATCTATGCAACTGACTTGCCTGAATATATGGGCTCCAACCTAAATATATTTGCAGATGCAACTGTCCTGAGGAAAGTCAAAAGTGAGGAAGACTACATGAACTTACAAGGGAACCAAAACAGACTGCAAAGCTAGTTTGATACATGGTATTGTTGTGTCACTACACAGAAACAGAAGTGAAGTAATGAGGAAGAGGCAAACCAAGAAAAAGCCTCAATATGATTATTATCTAATGGGAAATAAGCTTCAGGATTGTCTGTGTGTGTGTGTGTGTGAAGGCTTTATGAGTCAATATCAACTTGTTGCCAGTCCCACATTAAGTGAATATCTAAGGAGACTAACTGTCTGCTGGCGAATATAAGAATAGCTTTCAAGAAAAAGGAAATACTTAGCAAACTGTCCATATCCTACATAAGGTCAAAATCAGAGTATGCTTCTCAAGGTAGGACAACATGCCCAAAGAAGCAAAAATGATACCCGAGAAGTTCCAATGGAGGGCAACAAAGATGGTGCAAGAATTAAGGGAGTTGAGTTACACAAAAAGGATAAGAGCTTTGAATTTGGTCACCTTGGAAGAATGAAAAGTGAGGGGTAACCTGATCACAACTTTTAGGTTTCTGAAACAGAGTAATGTTGTGGACAGACAACAGTTCTTTAACAGCTGTAGGAACAGAGCAGACAAAGGACACAAAATTAAGAAAGAAACATGTTAGAAAAGATGTAAAGAAGTACTTTAATAGCACAAGAGTGGTGGAAAAATGGGACAGAGTGTCTGAGGACATGGTTAATTCAGACAGCATACTTAAATTCAAGTACTATGATAATATAAAATGTTTAAGAGAAGGGGCCCCACGAGTGTTAAACTCCTTCCCGTACAACTGCATAATTACAAATATTTAATTACACACACTCACACACATTCACACATATAAGGATATGTGGGCTGTCATGGTGCAGCAGTTATAGTTGCTGAACATGATTCACACACGGGGCACCTAGGACTGAGTCCTGGGCACAGCAGTTGGTCTCCCTTGGAGATGGTCAATAAAGGGGTACTTGGCTTAGGCTGGGTTGTGTATGTGTGTGTGTGTGTGTGTGTATACATATACATGTAAAGACATGATATAAATTCAAGGTTAAGACAAGAGTGTAAAACTCTGTCCATGACACGCACATAGTAATCATACACACATACACGCACACACACACACACACACAAGGCTTCAATTTACAGGGGTATGTAGTGAAACTCAAAAGTTGGTCTGATACACAGCTGATGAAATTCAACCCAAGTAAATGTAGAGTAGGATGGGTCAAAGCGAAGAAAGTCCTCGATATGCATATCATTTGCCATGAAATAAGCTGCTGAAATCTGTTTGTGAGAAGTGCTTTGGAGCTGACATTTTCTCAAATCGCCAGAGTCCAGTGCTAGGAGAATAGCAATGGAGACAAACTATCTACTGGCATTCAAGTATATGGAAAAGGAAAATATTCAGCAGGCTGTTCTAATAATACATAATGCCAAAACTAGAAAATGATTCTGAAGCTTGGTCACCATTTTTTTTTTTTTTTTGCTTTGTCGCTGTCTCCCGCGTTTGCGAGGTAGCGCAAGGAAACAGACGAAAGAAATGGCCCAACCCACCCCCATACACATGTATACACATACGTCCGCACACGCAAATATACATACCTACACAGCTTTCCATGGTTTACCCCAGACGCTTCACATGCCCTGATTCAATCCACTGACAGCACGTCAACCCCGGTATACCACATCGATCCAATTCACTCTATTCCTTGCCCTCCTTTCACCCTCCTGCATGTTCAGGTCCCAATCACACAAAATCTTTTTCACTACATCTTTCCACCTCCAATTTGGTCTCCCACTTCTCCTCGTTCCCTCCACCTCTGACACATATATCCTCTTGGTCAATCTTTCCTCACTCATTCTCTCCATGTGCCCAAACCATTTCAAAACACCTTCTTCTGCTCTCTCAACCACGCTCTTTTTATTTCCACACATCTCTCTTACCCTTACGTTACTTACTTGATCAAACCACCTCACACCACACATTGTCCTCAAACATCTCATTCCAGCACATCCATCCTCCTGCGCTTAACTCTATCCATAGCCCACACCTCGCAACCATACAACACTGTTGGAACCACTATTCCTTCAAACATACCCATTTTTGCTTTCCGAGATAATGTTCTCGACTTCCACACATTCTTCAAGGCTTCCAGAACTTTCGCCCCCTCCCCCACCCTATGATCCACTTCCGCTTCCATGGTTCCATCTGCTGCCAGATCCACTCCCAGATATCTAAAACACTTTACTTCCTCCAGTTTTTCTCCATTCAAACTTACCTCCCAATTGACTTGACCCTCAACCCTACTGTACCTAATAACCTTGCTCTTATTCACATTTACTCTTAACTTTCTTCTTTCACACACTTTACCAAACTCAGTCACCAGCTTCTGCAGTTTCTCACATGAATCAGCCACCAGCGCTGTATCATCAGCGAACAACAACTGACTCACTTCCCAAGCTCTCTCATCCCCAACAGACTTCTACTTGCCCCTCTTTCCAAAACTCTTGCATTCACCTCCCTAACAACCCCATCCATAAACAAATTAAACAACCATGGAGACATCACACACCCCTGCCGCAAACCTACATTCACTGAGAACCAATCACTTTCCTCTCTTCCTACACGTACACATCCTTACATCCTCGATAAAAACTTTTCACTGCTTCTAACAACTTGCCTCCCACACCATATATTCTTAATACCTTCCACAGAGCATCTCTATCAACTCTATCATATGCCTTCTCCAGATCCATAAATGCTACATACAAATCCATTTGCTTTTCTAAGTATTTCTCACATACATTCTTCAAAGCAAACACCTGATCCACACATCCTCTACCACTTCTGAAACCACAATGCTCTTCCCCAAGCAGATGCTCTGAACATGCCTTCACCCTCTGAATCAATACCCTCCCATATAATTTACCAGGAATACTCAACAAACTTATACCTCTGTAATTTGAGCACTCACTCTTATCCCCTTTGCCTTTGTACAATGGCACTATGCACGCATTCCGCCAATCCTCAGGCACCTCACCATGAGTCATACATACATTAAATAACCTTACCAACCAGTCAATAATACAGTCACCCCCCTTTTTACTAAATTCCACTGGTCACCATACTCAATGAAAAACTAATAGAGAAGGTTCAGAAGAAAGCAACAAAGATGGTTTCAACACTGAGAGAGTTGACTTACAGGGAAAGACTTGAGGTCTTATATCTAACTACCATGGAAGACAGAAGAGTGAGGAGTAACCTGAATATAATCTTTAACAAAACCAACTTGGTGATGTAAAAAATGGACTTATAACAAGTAGAGGCCATAACACTGAATTAAGCAGAAAGTAGTTAAAAAGGATGTAGCAAAGTAATTTCTTAGTACAGGATAAGAACAGCAGATGAATGGACAATGTTAGCCTTTGTAAAAATACTACCCCTATAGAGAAAATGTAAGCCAAAGTCAACAATGATAGCCAGTGTACATAGTTAGTCCCTATGTAATGTCACGGTATGCCTCCTCTCAAGAGCTGCTGCAATGCTCATCTTATTCTTCCACTGATGGATATGAAATCACACTCCCTGGGCCTTGTGCTAAACTATTGCAATTTTCTCAATGATGTCATATGACTTTGTGTGCTCTGGATAATGCCTCAGGTCACAAGCTTAATACCCGGGTAGTTGGCGATTTTGGTCTTTACAAGAGGAGGTCCATCCACTAACTGATCCCATCATATCAACATCTTTAATCCCCATGGGTAAGTCAGTGACTTGAGATGCTTTCACTCTGCCATTATTACTTATAATGTAGCATGACTCCGGCTATACAAAAACATCCGAAGACTAACAGTCATTCTTAGGCAATCAACTGTGCCCAAATATGTTTAGCAACATAAACTGTGACTTAATCTGCTTCCCTACAGGAACTCATCGGTACCCTGTAATACATCAGCTTAACCTTGGAAATCTGGTAATGCCATCTCATTCTAGAGCATAATCAACTATGCCAAACATCTCTTCCCTGTACAACATAGATTCCTCCATCCTGTAACTGCGTCATAAAGACCAGGTAACAATGCAATTCTCCTACAAGTACTCTCTCCTCATCTCTCTCCCAAGCAACTTGTCCCTAAGTTACAGTGACCTGTCCTAACCAACAGAGCACTGTCATGTTCCCTGTGCTTTTGTGCCCTCTTTCAGCCAACAAACATCACAAACAGGATTAAACAACTCATACACCCGCTAAATTGATGGTACCAGAGTGATTGAGAGGTCAGATACGGTCTACCGGAGTCCTGAATAATGCTATGGTGCTATAGAGTTGGAACACCTCCTGAAACCCAGTAGCACAAGATCTGTGTTTAGATCAAGCAGAGGCAGTCCTCACCACCAACCAGACAGTTCAAGATGCAAAAAATACACCTCATTATTTCTGTGCTTCTGACAGACACTTTACAGGATTCATTGTTGTCCACAATCTGCAGACTACCATGAAATGTAAGTTGATGAAAACTGCCCTTATTTGTATCTTAGATGTCATCAGGAACCTGCAAATGGACCATCTTTTTGAGCGGCGACATGACATTACAAGTGGAAAATTCCACATCTGACCTCACTGGCCCATGCTGGGCTCTGACGCTCTGTTGGCACAAGTCTGTTACAAACCATTGTCACTGCCAGATCTACGTGCATTACTCAGTCTTTTTTTTTGCTTATTCTCTGCTTGGTGGGACAAAGATATCGTTGAATATGTCGAAAAGGCTTGCAGATAGCCCTATGGGTAACAGCAAAATAGCTGACATGGTTCTGAGTCAAGGTGACTGTAAAAATAGAGACGATGGCAATGACTTTCTTAACACTGCAGAAAAAGTGCCTATAGACAACATGGTGAAAATGTGTGATGGGCATACTGAAGGACTTGAGCAGCATGCATTCATAACAGAAAAAGAAATCATGTCAGTTTATAAAATCAATGAGACTTCTCTGAAAAAAAACAATTGTTAATGAGGCAGATGACTCTGGAGAAAACATTTACAAAAAGCCATCCAGCAGAATGCCTCCTCATCCCTAGAGGACCCACTTCCTGATCCCTCAACTACTTCTGATGTTCCTTCTCGCCATGATGTCAACAGTTATGTACCCTCCCCCTTAAGTTTCTCAGGCCATATGTAGTTCTAGTATTTGTCACTGCAATTATCTTCTTTTGCAAGCAGAGATCAAGTGCAAAACATCATTTTCCTATGAAATCTGAATTTCATCTTCACCTAAAATGACATGTTTGAGTGTAACATGACCAGCAACATTACTGTGTTGGAAATTTTTCTCACAGTTAGTTTTCATTACATTTACAGCTACCTGTAATTATCATAAATCAAATGCTTATTTGTTTTTGAATCTTAAACAAAACCTAAAAAATAAAATACTGTGTAATGTAACCTCTTAATCCAAACACAGCATCATAGGTAGAATATGAGAACCTGCAGTTTATTGTTTAGCCGCCAATACAGGTATTCTGCTGATGCTACTGTGCTACTTAGTTACCCTAAACACATTACTTTTTCATTGTATTACTGTAATTTCATATCTTTTACTGTTAAGTGCTTATGTGTAAATAAGTGTAAGAAAATGATTGCTTATTAGTGGCATAAAAATTCGGAGTCAAAAATGAAAATAAAGCAACCACAGATAGTCCACATGAGTGGCTGAGGTTGTGACACCTTAGCTTTCTGATGGTTCAGTATTGCACAAACTTTGTTTCATGAGCAAACTCATCAAAAATATTGTACAAATTACCTTCAGGCTAAGTATAGAAGGTGTATATGAAACATAAATGGATTTTGTGTTCAGACTTAGGTCCCATCCCCAAGATATCTCATTATGTATATGCAAATATTCAAAAATCCGAAAAAATTCAAAATCCGAAACACTTCTGGTCCCAGGCATTTCAGATAAGGGATACTCAACCTGTACTTGTGCAGGCACAAGGAAATCAGCAGCAGTTCCTCTATTACATACACAGTCTTTGGAACGTGTCCATGCCCCCTAATTGCCATGCATGCACTTTGTTTTGTGTGATTGAAATGACGAGAACAAAACCATGCTCTAGCCAAAGGCCATGTTAGGTGACAGGGATAACAAAAAAAAGAGAGAGAGAAAAAGAATGTACAAAATTAGTCATAGCTCTCCAACATATCCAAAAAGTGCTTGTCAACTGTGGACCCTGCCACTCCACTTTGCTGCAAACAATATCACAATACGCACTTTCGGCCGGATGCCTCTTACTTTATTCTTTGGACTCTAGCAGAAGTTAAGATGAGTGTTCCTCATAAGTAAGGTTCAACAATACATCATAGACTACGACACCATGGTACACAACAACCTTGAGAACTCTAAAAGTAACGAGCTTTGGCACTCTTCCAGATCAATACCACTGGACTTAACATATCTATCAAACCACTATGTCCCTCCCCAAGCTTAGTGTTTGAAGTTCATAATGGCAGAATTAAGCATGACACTAAATGTGCAAAGCATACTCCCTGCACATGATACTAAAGTCTGACCCCAGTCAGTAGCATCCTTGAGGTGACTACCAAACCCTAAATACATCCAGACTCCTACCCTATTTACCACCTACAAAACTCCTCCACTGACCTCCATGGCTGAAAGGTCTCTAAAGCTGACTTAGTTCATGCCTTTCACTATATTCCACCAAAACAGCAATAACTACCACCTTGGCCTTGTTTAAATTCATCCAAATGCCATTTGGATCATGAAGTGCAGCTTTGACCCTTCAACAATTAATAAACCAAGCACTCTGGGTCCTCTCAGACTGATGTGCTTACCTGGACAATGTCTGAGTGGTCAGCTATGTCAAGGAATGATGCTTATAACACCTTCATCAGCTCTTGGTACAGCTACAAGAATATGAAGTCCATCAACCACGACAAGTGCGAATTTAGCATCACTTCGCATACTCCCCACGACCACCAGGTTTCTGATGAGAGTATCCGCCCCCTGGAAGAGAAGGTGGATGCTATAAAAGATTTTTTCTTGGCCATCATCATCACTGAACTGCGCAAGTTTCAAGGTACTATCATCTTCTATCATCGTTTTATCACAAACTGTGTCAGCATCCTACATCCCTCCACAACCCCTCAAAGGCACTAAGAAAAGCTCTCGCTCCTTCCTAAAGTGAAACCTATTAAAGCAAAAATGTCTTTGCCACAGGGAAAAATGAGATCATGAAACACTTTCTATTTGCCTACCCTACAACAGGTGTACATACAGGCTTCCCTAGAGATGCCTCCTTATCCATCATGAGAGTTGTTCTCTACCAGTACAGTGACTTAAAATGGATACCAATCACTTCCTTAAACTTGCTGGCATGGAACTCCTGGAGATTTAGTGTCAAATAACACTTTAGGCATTTTGCTTACGACACATCTTAAGCAGGGCATCCTGCTTTGATATGCCTAATTCACACCGAAAAGAATTCAAAGCCCTCCACTCCCTCATCCACTAACACATCAGTGCAACACAATGCCTCCCTCCAAAAAAATGTGTGGCCTCAGATCAACACAGATGTCAAGTGCTTGGCCTACTCTCATTTCCATCACATCCAGGCCCCACTCACTCACTTCCCCTTCTGTCCCAAATGTTCAGTAAGGTGAACAATGCCGGACCTTTTTCTCAATAGCAGGACAAGTGCTACCACCTGATTTGCATCCACTGTTTTTCCAGATGGCTTGTAGCTATAACAATGTTGAATATATTAGCTGAGTCCACCATTCATTCCTTCATCTACAGTTGGGTTCCCTGGTTCAATATGCCCCCCACAGACAGACAAGGTTGATAGTTCGATGCAACCCTCTGGAAGTGCCTTCTGCATCACAGTCTGCAACTTTATATAGACGAAAAGTTCCATCAGCAACACAAGGTCTCACTCATTGTACATCTCTAATGTGAAACTTGGGTTTACAAACTCGTGCTAGTCCTACCCTGCATCTGCTCAGCAATGAAGAGAGATGTTTCTCATCTGAAGAACTTGCCTACAGCTCTACTCTCTGGCTTTCTGGTGATTTTCTCTCTCCAGCACTGTCCAGTGTCCTAGTTGACACTCTTACTTACCTTGAGAAAGTAAGTACTGCACTCTCTAATGTCAGCCTTGCCCAAACTTGCTACACCACTACTGGCTACATTCCTTGGTATTTCCATGAGCCATGTCTTTGCACTTCCGTAAATCAACAACCCTTGCTGAAGGGTCATGTGGGGCCTTTCAGGGTACAGCACTTCTACAGAATCACACACACTTCTCTATCAAACAATGTGTAAAGATAGTCCATCTCATTCGATCATATGAAGGCCACACACACCAGAACACATCTATTGAAATGCTTAATTCCACATTCGACTCAAAGTCATCCTTCTCCTCTCTCTCTCTCTCTATTGAAATGCTTAATTCCACATTCGACTCAAAGTCACCCTTCTCCTCCTTTCTGTTTTTATACTACTCATTTTCAACCAACATGAGTGCCAACCATGGATGGGAACTCCAGCCTCCTCTGCTAGTGCAGCAAATCCACCTCACATCCATGGAACATATCAGCACAACAAAATCCATGGTGCCACATCAAGGATCATGCCACCATAACAATGCATCCAAACCTACTTCCCATCCACCAACAATGGATAGGAAACACATTTACCTGCCCTCCCTTCAAGTAGCAGGTGTCCAGCTGCCTGAAGCACATGCCTAACTCTGCCCAGAAAAAGACCTATCCACACTGTATGCACCAGGCAGTGCATCCATGTCTCTACTGCTACACTAATCAGCAATTCCCATGAGGAGAAAAAGTAAGAGGGAAAGCATTTTACCAACCCAGGCTGTTTCCTCTTGGCACTGTTACAATTCTTAAAATCATTTCTGAATGTTTGGTGTGAAATAATTACTCCCATGACCTTGTAGTCCACTGTCACTATTTTCAAGAACTTTAAGAGGCCTTACGTGACCTATGGCAATGACTTAGTTTATCAGGTACCTAAGTAGGCAGATGATTCTGATTTTCACAGCGAAAGGTCCCGTGTCTTAAAGCCCACCAATCAACATCCCTCCTCTGTCATCATGGGCTCATAGTCACTGACCTGGGGTGCCTTTACTCCTTAATTACCCCTTGTTGCGCATTATAACCCTGGCCACATGAACAGCCGTCAGCTAATCATCTCAGTTAGCCAAGCTAGGTAATCAGCTCCAAACACACAATGATGCAACATGTGCCTCAGTACATCTTTTGCCATAACCTGCCCCACTCTGTTCCCCCATAAAGAATCCAAGGTACCCCATAATCACCTACAGAAGCTTAGCCATGTCAATGGCATTTCCCCTCAACAGTGCAAACATTTAGTCACTGTGACAATCTCTTCCCTGAAAGTACTTGTAATTAGTTATGTTTGCTATAGATGGAATGGTTGACCAGGCAAGTGAGACATAGTCTAGGGTAAAGCAGACAAGCTGCTTGTAGGTTATACAAAGGATTCCTTTGTTTAACAAAAAGTGAAA
This sequence comes from Panulirus ornatus, assembly GCF_036320965.1. Taxonomy (NCBI): domain Eukaryota; kingdom Metazoa; phylum Arthropoda; class Malacostraca; order Decapoda; family Palinuridae; genus Panulirus; species Panulirus ornatus. The sequence goes on along the minus strand of NC_092233.1, from coordinate 17,362,690 downwards.
CCAGAAAGAGTTTTGTGGGCATTTAGTTTGTTAGTGTAATCTTTAAAGGAGAGAATTGAACCACCTCTGAATCAAGAGCAATTTTCAAATATGCAGAAAATCAGTTCTACAGGACCTTGGAAATTCCTCCTCCCTCCTATAGTTGCACCATGAAGACCAAAAAACTATTATTCATCTTTTGTTCAGAACTTCTACCTCATCACTTTTACACCTCCTGCATTAGCAGCACCATCTTGTCCTTAAGCAATGAAGCAATGTTGTGCTATAGTGTTTCTGTGCCCTCTCAGCATATCAATAACACATAAGAGGTTTTACAGCTTAAGCAACCCATGCAAACAATTGCTATGTCTTTGGCAACCCATGCAAACAATGACAGCATAAGTAAACACCCAATACTAATTCAACGTTAGCCCATTTCAACAATGATAGCCCTACGGGTTCAACCAGAACATGTTTATCATTTTCTTACCAATATCATGACTTAATAATTCATCATCTGAAGTTTGTTACAATAAATAAAGTTTGTGACTGGTGACATGAGAAAAGGCTACGAAATAGTGATTAGGTTTTCCTCATCCCTCCAAGATATCATTAAAGTCTTTCTCCAATACTGTAAATGCTCAGCAATGACTAATTTAGGTATACTCTGAAAGAGGTGGAAGGAGGGAGTGTTGCAGGCAATGGCCAGTGTCCTGACTAGTGATGCTCCTCTACTTATCGTTAAATTCCTCACTGCTGCTCTTCTGAATATTGCCACTTCTGATTTTCACTCATTGCTAACTGCTCTGTTTTGAACCACTGACCTAAAGTTTTGTTGGAGACTGGGATGCTGTAGACATTCAGATATTCACACTGAATAGAACAATCATTGAAATAACAATCAAGGATCAGAAATAAAGTAATGGCTGTGTCAACTTACTTTAAACATCTGGTAGACATCTTTACGACTCACAGAGGGAAACTTGGTGAAGGAGTCTGTTGTACTCATCAGATCATCTGCAAGCAGAACAGTCATCAAACTAGGCTACACTACACCTGAAGTTCCTACACCAGCAGTAAATATCTACTAGTACTGATTCTTTAGCACTGTACTCAACATAAAAAAGATTCAAAACATATTCATCTGTTAGACATGTATGTATAACTCCTCATTTAGAAATCATTGTCCTAATCTCATAGACATATGCCCCATACATGACACCATCTTTATTGTTATTTAAACAAAATGGAGGCTAACTGATGGTTTAAGTTTAGCATTACAACAGCCCATAATAACTGTAAGGGTGTGGCTTGCATTGAACTGTTTGGTCTGTGACCATATAATCGACAATAGGATAGGATAAAGCAGAAAGGATGAAGAATGAAGGTCTAAATGTAAGATACCTAAAGATAAACTGATCCCACCTGTCTCACCAGGTAATCCCACAAGAACTGCTGAACTAACGAAAAAAATAACATATGACACATCTGTCTCTCCTATTTGAAGGAAACACATATTTCTAATGTCAAAAGTGCAGCCTTAGTAAATAGTGACTCCTATCCAAACCCATATAAGGTCAATCAATTATCATCATGAAGTCTTTTGCTCATATTGTCAGCAGAGTATATATAATATGTGATACAGCATTATGTGAAAAGCTACTCACAATCTTCAGGAGTCAGCGTAGCATTAGATTTGTCTGTAAGCTGGTCTAGTATGGTGGTGGATATGTTGGTCGTACTAGAAGTCTCTGTTGTCGTTTGAGAAGCAGACAAAGGAGGGGCAGCAGTTGAAAAGTGAGAAGTGGAGGAAGAGGCGACAGTCGAGACCTCAGAAGAGGAGGAAGAGGCGACAGTCGAGACCTGAGAAGAGGAGGAAGAGGCGACAGTCGAGACCTGAGAAGAGGAGGGAGAGGAGACACTTGGGAAGTGAGAGGTGGAGGGAGAGACAACAGTTGAGAAGTGTGAAGTCGAAGAAGTCAAGGTTGAGAATAGTGAAGTGGAGGAAGGGGATAAAGTTGATAAATGAGAAGGGGAGACAGACGCGACGGTTGACAGCTTCTCCCCGACATCCTCCTCTTCCTCACTCTCCTTTACATTGGCCAAAACCTCAATGGGCAAAATGTTGACAATGGGACTATCAGCAATGTCCCCTGAAGCTGCTGAGCGGCTACGGTGTCTATACAGCCCTCCTGTGGCAGCTCCTCCTGGTTCCATGGGAACTCCCTTAAACTCAGTCTGCAGTACCTTCATTATCTCCCGGAGTAACATGTCATCTGTCTTGTCACCAAACAGTGCTCGCCGACTCTTGGACCTGAGGAACTACAGATGCTAAATGTTAGGGGCCAGAGCAGGAAGTATGCATGCCATATATCATACACACACACACATGTACCCACATAATAAATATGACCGTGTGTATCCAATAATATCAATAAAGCAAAACTAAGGTTGTAAAGCTCAACTGAATCAAATATTTGCACATTTGTAACATTATCTGATCTACATTTTTTTTCATTTCCGGTACCACAAAGCCTAGTCAGACATCCATAACTTTCCTTGTCTTTATCATTCATGGACCAGTTACTGAGACTGGAGGGTTCCACCTAATCAAGTTTGCCTCAGTGTGACCTAACTGGCCCACAGTATGTGTCTCTAAAATACTGATTTACTTCTGCTGTTCAGGCCAAGACTTTCAAATGTATAAAGAAAGAAAATAAAATAATCCAGTATAAAAGAAAGCAGCAGGAGGTCTAGAGAAAGGTGCAAGGGTTGAAAAAGAGGGCAAATGAGAGTTGGGGTGAGAAAGTATCATTAAACTTAAGGGAGAATAGAAAGATGTTTTGGAAGGAGGTAAATAACGTGCGAAAGACGAGAACAAATGGGAACATCGGTGAAGGGGGCAAGTGGGGTAGTAATAACAAGTAGTGATAAAGTGAAAAGGAGATGGAGTGAGTATTTTGAAGGTTTGTTGAATGAGTTTGATGATAGAGTAGCAGATATGGGGTGTTTTGGTCGGGGTGGTGTGCAAAGTGAGAGGGTCAGGGAGAATGGTTTGAGAGAGAGAAGAGGCAGTGAAAGCTTTGTGGAATATGAAATCTGGCGAGGCAGCGGGTTTGGATGGTAATGCAGTGGAATTTATTAAAAAAGGGGGTTAACTGTGTTGTTGATTGGTTGGTAAGGATATTCAATGATGGATGGATCATGGTGAAGTGCCTAAGGATTAGCAGAATGCATGCAGAGTGCCACTGTACAAAGGCAAAGGGGATAAAGGTGAGTGTTCAAACTACAGAGGCATAAGTTTGTTGAGTATTCCTGGAAAGTTATATGGGAGGGTATTGAATGAGAGGGTAAAGGTATGTACAGAGCATCAGATTAGGAAAGAGCAGTGTGGTCTCAGAAGAGGTAGAGGATGTGTGGATCAGGTGTTTGCTTTGAAGAATGTATGTGAGAAATACTCAGAAAAACAGATGGATTTGTACGTTGCATTTATGAATCTGGAGAGGGCATATGAGAGGGTTGATAGAGATGCTTTGTGGAAGGTCTTAAGAGTATATGGTGTCAGAGGTAAGCTGCTAGAAGCAGTGAAAAGTTTTTACCAAGGATGTAAGGCATGTGTACAAGTAGGAAGAGAGGAAAGTGATTGGTTCCCAGTGAATGTCGGTTTGTGGCAGGGGTGTGTGATGTCCCCATGGTTGTTTAATTTGTTTATGGATGGGATGGTTTGAGAGGTAGATGGAAGAGTTTTGGAGAGAGGAGTGAGTATGCAGTCTGTTGTGGATGAGAGGGCTTAGGAAGTGAATCAGTTGTTCTTCGCCTATGATGCAGCTCTAGTGGCTGATTCAAGTGAGAAACTGCAGAAGTTGGTGACTGGGTTTGGAAAGGTGTGTGAGAGGAGAAAGTTACAAGTAAATAAAAAATAAGAGCAAGGTTATTAGGTTCAGATGAGTTGAGGTAAGTTTGAATGGAGAAAAACTTGAGGAAGTGAAGTACTTTAGATATCTGGGAGTGGATTTAGCAGCGGATGGAACCATGGAAGCAGAAGTGAGTCACGGAGTGGGAGAGGAAGTGAAGGTTCTGGGAGCACTGAAGAATGTGTGGAAGGTGAGAACATTATCTTGGAGAGCAAAAATGGGTACGTTTGAAGGAACAGTGGTACCAACAATGTTATATGGTTGTGAGGCAGGGGCTATAGACAAGGTTGTGCGGAGGAGGGTGGATGTGTTGGAAATGAAATGTTTGAGGGCAATATGTGGTGTGAGGTGGTTTGATCAAGTAAGTAATGAAAGGGTAAGAGAGATGTGTGGTAATAAAAAGTGTGGTTGAGACTGCAGAAGTGTGTATTGAAATGATTTGGTCACATGGAGAGAATGAGTGAGGAAAGATTGACAAAGAGGATATATGTGTCAAGAGGTGGAGGGAATGAGAAATGGGAGAACAAATTGGAGGTGGAAGAATGGAGTGAAAAAAGATTTTGAGCGATCGGGGCCTGAACATGCAGGAGGGTGAAAGGCGTGCAAGGAATGACTGAATTGGAATGATGTGGTATACCAGGGTCGACCTGCTGTCAAATGATTGAACAAGGGCATGCGAAGCATCTGGGGTAAACCATGGAAAGTTTTGTGGGGTCTGGATGTGGAAAGGGAGCTGTGGTTTTGGTGCATTACACATGACAGATAGAGACTGAGTGTGAATGAATGTGGCCTTTGCTGTCTTTTCCTAGTGCTACCTCATGCGCGTGTGGGGGGAGGGGGTGCTGTTTCATGTGTGGTGGGGTGGCAACGGAAATGGATGAAGGTATGAAGGCAGCAAGTATGAATATGTACATGTGTGTATATATGTATAAGTCTGTTGAAATGTTTTTTTTTTTTTGCTTTGTCGCTGTCTCCCGCGTTTGTTGAAATGTATAGGTATGTATATGTGCTCGTGTGGGCATTTATGTATATGCATGTGTATGTGGGTGGGTTGGGCCATTCTTTCATCTGTTTTCTTGCGCTACCTCGTTAATGCAGGAGACAGCAACTAAGTATAGTAAATATATATATGTATATTTCCCATACTTGATTTCTGCCATTTCCAGTGTTGCGAGTTAGTGCTAGGAACAGACATCTGCTTACATCTATTCTCTACCTATCATGTGCACTGCACTGAAACTATGGTTCCCTATCCAAAACCAGGCCCAACAGACCTTTTCATGGTTTATCCTAGATGCTTCACAAGCCCTGGTTCAGTCCACTGAGAGAACGTACAGCCCAGTATATCACATCGTTCCAATTCACTGTGTGCATGTTTTTCACCCTCCTACATGTCCAAGCCATGATCACTCCTAATTTTTTCACTCTATCCTTCCATCCCCAAACTGGTCTCCCTGTTCTCCTTGTTCCCTTCACTTCAGACACATCTAGCTTCTTTATCAACTTTTCCTTGCTCATTCTCTCCATAAGTTCAAACTAATTCAGTACATTAACTTCAGCTCTCTCAACCACACTACTTTTATCATTACACATCTCTCTTACTTTTCATTATTTACCTGATCAAGCCACCTCACGTCACATATTGTCCTCAAACATTTAATTTCCAACACATCCATCCTACCCCACACAGCATCATCTATAGCCTATGCCTCACATCCATATAATATCTTTGTGACTATTACTCTCCAAACATGTCAATTTTTGCCCTCCCAGGTAACATTCTCTCTTTCTGTACATTCTTCAGTGATCCCATAACCTTTGCTTACTCTATGCATCACTTCCATGGTTCCATTTGCTGCCATGTCTCCTACCATGTATTTATAACATTTCACTTCCTTTTTCTCCATTCAAACTCACACCCCAACTAACCTGTCCCTTAAACTTGCTGAACATGATAACCTTGCTTTTACTTGTATTTACTCTCAACTTCCTCCTTTCATACACTCTTTTAAACTCAGTCACCAATGCCAACTTCTACAGTTTCTCACTCAAATCCACAAACAGTGCTGTATCATCAGCAACAATAACTGACTCACTTCCCAGGCCCTCTCATCTCCCACAAACTGCATACTCATCAAGTCTGAACTGATACCCGATTATTGTGAACACCAGAGGTTGGCTGGCAAACCAAAGGGTCCAAGACTAGCATTTACCTCCCTCACCAACCCATCCTCAAACCAATTAAACAACCAAGGCAATATCACACAGCCCTGCTGCAGAGCAACCTTCACTTGTATCCATTCACTTTCCTTTCTTCCTACTCATAAATGTGCTTTACACCCCTAAAACCTTTTCATTACTTATAGCAGTTTTCCTCCTACACCACATATTCCTAAGACCTCCCACAAAGCATCTCTATCAACTCTTATCATATGCTTTCTCCAAATCCATAAATGCCACATACAAATCCATCTGTTTCTCTAAGTACTTCTCGCACACATTCCTTGAAGCAAACATCTGATCCACACATCCTCAAAGTAGATCAATTCTGAAACCACACTGCTCCTACCCGATTTGATGCTCTGTGCATGCCCTCATCCTCTCAATTAATACCCTCTGTGCAATTTACCAGGTATACTTAACAAACATGTCCCTCTGTAGTATGGACACTCACCTTTATTGCCCTTCCCTTTATATAATGAAACTATACATGCATTCCAGTCCTCAGCCACCTCACCATGATCCATAAAAAACACTCTAAGTCTTTACCAACCAATTAACAACATAGTTATCCTTTTTCTTTAAAAATTCTTCATAAATTCAACTGCAATACCATCTACTCCAGATGCCATGCCACATTTCACTTTAAGCAAGGCTTTCACCATCTCATTTGTCTTCAAAGCACGTTCCATGACTAACACCTTGCATGCCACCCTAACCTAAACACCCTACATCTGCCACTATATCATCAAATACATTTATCAGTTCTTCAAAATACTTACTCCATCTCCTCCTTACTTCATCTCTACCTGCTATCACTTCCCCTTTCGCCCCCTTCACTGATGTTCCTATTTCTCATATTTTTTTTGCACATCATTTACCTCCTTCCAAAACATCTTATTCTCCCTAATGCTTATTGATACTCACTCAACCTAACTCTCATTTGCATTCTTTTTCAACCCCCACACTTTCCTCTTAACCTCCCGCTGTATTTTCTTATTCATTCCCATCACCTGCATTCCTTTCCTGTAAATATCACTCGAACGCCTCTTTATTAATCTTTCACATGCAACTTTCCTTCTTCATCCAGTCACTCACTACTCTTTCTAATCTGCTCAAGTCCTACCTTTTACATGCCACATGCACCTTTGGCATATGCCAACATTGCTTCCCTAAGAATCCCCTTACTTCATTTACTCTAATATTTTGCCATTCTGCACTCAATCTCTCCTGTTATTTCTTTGCACAAGTCTCTTTTCCAAGCTCATTTACTCTCACCACTCTCTTCCCACTGTTACTGTCTCCTCTTTTTCAAAATCCTCAACAAATCTTCACCCTTGCCTCCACTAAAAAAGAAATATTCAACCAGTTGTACACCCTTCAGAACATTTACATCCAAAAGTCTCTTTTACATGCATATCATTTAATATGTAATCTAATAATGCTCATCGACCACATATCCTATTCACTTACCTATACTTGTGTATGTCTATCTATTCAAACCAGGTATTCCTAATCATCAGTCCTTTTTCAGTACACAGCTCCACCAGCTCTTTACCATTTCCATCAGCAACACTGAATTCCCATGCCCTCAAGCTATACCCTCAACTTTCTCATTTCTCATATCTAAATCAAACATCACTAATACTCGGTCTCTCACATCAGTATGCTCAACCGCTCCAAAATACACTTACCTTTCATGGTCTTTCTTCCTATGGCCAGGTGCATAAGCACTTATAATCATCCATCTCTCACAATCCATTTTCTTATTTCCCCATACCATTCTAAAAGTTACTTCATTACACTTTATCACACTCCCACAACTCCTGCTTCAGGTGTAGTGTTATTACTTCCTTATTTCTTATCCTCTCAACAGCTCCTGACTTTATTTATAAGACATTTCCACAATATTCTCATTTACCCAAGCTTGAGCTTTGTTTCACTCAGAGCCAAAACATCCAAGCTTCTTTCCTTAAACATATTACCTCTCCTCTCATCTTAGTTACAACCACTCTCATTCAGACACCCAAGCCCGAGTTTATGTATATATACATACATATAATGGTAAGGATCACAATTTTGCTCGTGATCAAGTATATTCCTAAGAGTCCACGGAGAAAATGAAACACGATATGTTCCCAGGAGCACTTTCGTGTAATATTCACATCATCAGGGGAGACACGAGAGAAATGTAACAATCATTTGATGTACAGCCAGATGTAGCTAGGACGCCATTTGTTAAACATGCAATTGTCCCAGACAGACAACGAGCGTATCATAAACTTATTATATGGCCAAAGTGAATTGTTTACAAATTTTATCAACAGTAAAGTTATCCAATTTGTATAGACCATCATAATATCACTGATATTAAGATTGAAATTCTTTGTGTATTTGATAATAGAAGATTCAATGATATTTCTCGTGGTACTGGAGTTAATGACAGATGGCATTACTCAAGACAATGATCATAGTTTTTAACGTGATTAAACAACGCAATACCACGAGAAATATCATTGAATCTTGTATTGTCAAATACACAAAGAATTTTAATCTTAATATTAGTGATGGTCTATACAAACTGGATAGCTTTATTGTTGATAAAATTTGTAAGTTTATGATACGCTTGTTGTCTCTCTAAGGCAATCGCATGTTTACCAAATGGCGTCCTAGCTACATCTCTTCGTTGTATATCAATTGACTGCTATATTTATCTCTTATGTCTACCCTGATGATGTGATTAGTACACAAAAGTACACTTGGGAACTTATCGTGTTTCACTTTCCCCGTGGACTCATAGGAACATACTTGATCACACGCAAAATTGTGATCCTTCCAACATGGATTCCAATATATATATATATATATATATATATATATATATATATATATATATATATATATATATATATATATATAAGTTTTAGATATCTGGGCGTGGATCTGGCAGCGGATGGAAACATGGAAGCGGAAGTGAATCATAGGGTGGGGGAGGGGGCGAAAATTCTGGGGGCCTTGAAGAATGTGTGGAAGTCGAGAACATTATCTCGGAAAGCAAAAATGGGTATGTTTGAAGGAATAGTGGTTCCAACAATGTTGTATGGTTGCGAGGCGTGGACTATGGATAGAGTTGTGCGCAGGAGGATGGATGTGCTGGAAATGAGATGTTTGAGGACAATGTGTGGTGTGAGGTGGTTTGATCGAGTAAGTAACGTAAGGGTAAGAGAGATGTGTGGAAATAAAAAGAGCGTGGTTGAGAGAGCAGAAGAGGGTGTTTTGAAATGGTTTGGTCACATGGAGAGAATGAGTGAGGAAAGATTGACCAAGAGGATATATGTGTCGGAGGTGGAGGGAACGAGGAGAAGAGGGAGACCAAATTGGAGGTGGAAAGATGGAGTGAAAAAGATTTTGTGTGATCGGGGCCTGAACATGCAGGAGGGTGAAAGGAGGGCAAGGAATAGAGTGAATTGGAGCGATGTGGTATACCGGGGTTGACGTGCTGTCAGTGGATTGAATCAAGGCATGTGAAGCGTCTGGGGTAAACCATGGAAAGCTGTGTAGGTATGTATATTTGCGTGTGTGGACGTATGTATATACATGTGTATGGGGGTGGGTTGGGCCATTTCTTTCGTCTGTTTCCTTGCGCTACCTCGCAAACGCGGGAGACAGCGACAAAGTATAATAAAAAAAAATAATAAAAAATATATATATATATATATATATATATATATATATATATATATATATATATATATATATATATAGAGAGAGAGAGAGAGAGAGAGAGAGAGAGAGAGAGAGAGAGAGAGAGAGAGTTGATAGAGATGCTCTGTGGAAGGTATTAAGAATATATGGTGTGGGTGGCAAGTTGTTGGAAGCAGTGAAAAGTTTTTATCGAGGATGTAAGGCATGTGTACGTGTAGGAAGAGAGGAAAGTGATTGGTTCTCAGTGAATGTAGGTTTGCGGCAGGGGTGTGTGATGTCTCCATGGTTGTTTAATTTGTTTATGGATGGGGTTGTTAGGGAGGTGAACGCAAGAGTTTTGGAAAGAGGGGCAAGAATGAAGTCTGTTGTGGATGAGAGAGCTTGGGAAGTGAGTCAGTTGTTGTTCGCTGATGATACAGCGCTGGTGGCTGATTCATGTGAGAAACTGCAGAAGCTGGTGACTGAGTTTGGTATAGTGTGTGAAAGAAGAAAGTTAAGAGTAAATGTGAATAAGAGCAAGGTTATTAGGTACAGTAGGGTTGAGGGTCAAGTCAATTGGGAGGTGAGTTTGAATGGAGAAAAACTGGAGGAAGTGAAGTGTTTTAGATATCTGGGAGTGGATCTGGCAGCGGATGGAACCATGGAAGCGGAAGTGGATCATAGGGTGGGGGAGGGGGCGAAAATTCTGGGGGCCTTGAAGAATGTGTGGAAGTCGAGAACATTATCTCGGAAAGCAAAAATGGGTATGTTTGAAGGAATAGTGGTTCCAACAATGTTGTATGGTTGCCAGGCGTGGACTATGGATAGAGTTGTGCGCAGGAGGATGGATGTGCTGGAAATGAGATGTTTGAGGACAATGTGTGGTGTGAGGTGGTTTGATCGAGTAAGTAACGTAAGGGTAAGAGAGATGTGTGGAAATAAAAAGAGCGTGGTTGAGAGAGCAGAAGAGGGTGTTTTGAAATGGTTTGGGCACATGGAGAGAATGGGTGAGGAAAGATTGACCAAGAGGATATATGTGTCGGAGGTGGAGCAACGAGGAGAAGTGGGAGATCAAATTGGAGGTGGAAAGATGGAGTGAAAAAGATTTTGTGTGATCGGGGCCTGAACATGCAGGAGGGTGAAAGGAGGGCAAGGAATAGAGTGAATTGGATCGATGTGGTATACCGGGGTTGACGTGCTGTCAGTGGATTGAATCAGGGCATGTGAAGCGTCTGGGGTAAACCATGGAAAGCTGTGTAGGTATGTATATTTGCGTGTGTGGACGTGTGTATGTACATGTGTATTGGAGCTTTAGTTTCTTGGCGGCTTGTTGACCCCCCACAGGAGCGAAGACGCAGTCAGACTATTCCTCAGCACAGAGGGTAGAGAAAGGTGACCCTTGTTCTCCATGAAACTCATAGCGACCACTAAAACAATGTCTATACACAAGAATCCTTCCTCTACCCATGCCTCTGATGTCGACCTTCCTCTATTTGTAAGTCCAGAATTAGCATGAGAATACCTATTATAACTCCAGAATTAGCATGAGAATACCTACTACAACTCCAGAATTAGCATGACAATACCTATTATAACTCCAGAATTAGCATGAGAATACCTATCATAACTCCAGAATTAGTCCTGAGATTACCTAACTCCAGAATTAGCATGAGAATACCTATAATAACTCCAGAATTAGCATGAGAATACCTACTATAACTCCAGAATTAGCATGAGAATACCTATGTTAACTCCTAAATCCATATCCTGGCTGCGCACTGAGTGTATTCACATTCTCCAAAGACCAGACTTTTAACTCTCCACTGAGCATTATTTTATTCCCCCCCACTCGGCTTATTCTCTTGGGATGTCCATTAAGATCTCAAATATCCGAGCTGAATATTTGCAGTCTAAATAAAAAGCAACACAAAGGTATACAGCAACACAAAGGTATCGTGACGTCATGAATACGTAAATCTAAACTAAAAATTATCTCCCTCCAAATCAGAAATCAATGAAGTGACCAGAGGCCTTTTTGTAATATGGAATGAACTAGACGTTCAACAGTGTTCACTACGTAAATGAGGGTATATGATGCTTCTGAAACCATGAACAAAAGGTTTTACCACACACAATTGTGATAATGGGACATAATAACAGACACCACCAAAAGATACCAACGAAGAATGTGTTTATGTACGGTATATTCCGCCATGCCCAGGTCGTGGACTACCAGTTACCAGAACGTGTGGGGATTTTGACATTAACGACCGCAAAGATACTATTACATAACTTCGCAAAAGATATATATATATATATATATATATATATATATATATATATATATATATATATATATATATATCCAAACAGTTTTTGCAAAGCTCATTTCTGGTCTGTCAATTCTTTAGGATGTATCTTATTTGGCGAAGGTATGCAGCTGTATCTTTGCGTTAGTTAATTTGACCAAATTCCCTCACGTCTGGGTAGAGCTTACGTGGTATGTCTTACACATTCCAATATGTCAAAGATCAAAATGTGGACCAAGATGATTTAGAAGGGCATGAAAAATCACACATGACAACAGCAAAGTCCCCTATTCTAAAACAAATACTAGCCATTATTTTTTAGGGTCATCTTTCAATAAAGAAATGTATAAGTTTAGGAACAGACAGATGCTAAGACAGCATAATTCTGTTGTTAAAACTTTTACTTGATTGTGAAATAATACAAGATTTTAACAGTACTGAAGTAATTCAAAAAGTAATAATCACTTTGTAGTGCGAAAAATTTTAAGTGATTGTTAAAATAATATGCCTATAAGTCTTTTTGAGATTAATCATCTTGGCAATGTGCAAATTTTCTTTCATTTAAGGAATTTTGTGATTTTTGTAGCCTTGATTAATGTTACATAATTAGGTAATCGAACTTTAAGCTTTCACCAGTGTGGTTACAAATTTAGCCATTACGGAATTTAGTGGTTTCGGAGTCTTGATTAGAATTAATGTTACATATTTATGTAACTGAACTCTAAAGCTTTCACAGGTGGTTCTGATAACGCGTACGCTTTTGCGGTACAAATTCAGCTATTTGGATGGCATGAGCCAAAAGGATTGGAGGATTTAATTATTCACTTGCCTTATATTCACTTGTCTTTCTATATTATGAAAGTGATTTTGTCTTGTTTAGTTAGTTACAAAATTATGCAACCGAACTCTAAAGCTTTCACTATACTTTTGGGGTTACAAATTTAACCATTAAGGAATTAAGATAGTAATCTTGTAGTCTTGATTAGAATCAATGTTACATGATTATGCAACTGAACTCTAAAGCTTCCACAAGTGATTTTGATGACGTGTACGCTTTTGTGGTACAAATGTAGCAAATTTGGATGGCATGAGCCTAAAGGATTGGAGGATTTCATTATTCACTTGCCTTATATTAATCTATATTTCTAAAGCCTAGTTTTTCAAGTACATCTATGCTCTAACACTACCTACAGCTATTTGCTAATAACGATCATTTCTTCGAAAGGTCTGGAGAGATACAGCAGCCCGAGACCATAACATGAAAATATAGCAAGAAACTTGTCAGAAAAGATAAAAAGTACTTTTAAAGTATGAACATTGGATGATAAGGAATATACTGAGAAAACTGTGAATGCTGATACCAAACAGACGTTTAAAAAGTTGGATATGAAACTGTTTGCACAAGATGAGGCCTGGCGGGTGTAGAACTCTCTTACTGTGCTGTACATATAGGTAAGTATGGTGTGTTTCTGTGAACAAGTGCTGGCCTGGTGTTGCTGTCTTCTTCTCGAGTATTGTGTGAAGTGTTTAATATTCGTATAAGCTGCATAAGAGAATCCATACTATAAATTCTGCTCGTGGTGTGACTATATAGTGTCAGGGACTGTGCTGGTGGCTGTCGGGTTTTGAACAACTCCCCCCACCTTCACTTCTTGGCAAGACAACATTACCCTTGACCTACTCACCCCCTCTTTGCCCTTACCTCCTGCAGGTTGGGGCGCCTCTTATTCTTCAGCCTAGACCCCACCAGAGATGGGATGAGGCCGTGCAAGCGCGGTGTGGAGATGATGATAGAGAAGCGACTCGAATTGCGGACATCAGCGTCGATAAGAACGTCAAAGAGCGGTGCGCCGTTCATCTTGAGCAGCTCCAGCGTCGCCTTCGTCAGGTTCCACAACTCGCTCCTGAAGGGCCGACCCACTTGGAAATGCTTCATCTCCACCAGGAGCTCGTAAACTGCACGATAAGAAAAAAGAGGATTTTTTTTTTAACATTCCTTTTGACTCAGAAACGAAGATTTATACAAATAAATTAGCAGCCAAATACCTCATCTTTAATCTATTTCTTTCGGAATAACGTATTCACTCTATTCTCGTTGTTTTTCATTTAAACAATACAAGGGCACATTTTGAGCCGCAAACAAGATTTACAATGACGAAGAATCATCCGGAGAAAGACTATTGGTATAGGCCTATGTAATCTATGTAATCATACTGTCCTGGATGAAATTATTGTCCTTATGTTATCTGCCGAAGTTACACTGCTTGTAATTACCAATGATATTGAGAGTAAAACTACATAATAACAAGATGCTTTACATGGCCGTCTGGCTCAAAGTAACGGGGAAGAAATAATACGGGAATGACCATAGGAATATCTGGGCTGAAATGAGACGGCCCGTGGGAGGTTAGGGCTAATCTGAGAAAAGGGAAAGAATGTCTAGACTGAAGCGAGAAAGATGGCGGGCGACCAAGGCAAAAAAAAGGAACGCCAGGAGTGAAGTAACCTGACGGGGATTGGACAGATTGAGATGACCTGACCTTTATGGATGTCCTCCTGAGAGGTGTGGCCAACATCCAGGCAGGACTGGTGGAAGAAGAGCAGATCTTTGTAGGGCTTCGTCTTCAGCAGCTCCTTCGGCACACCTTCGCCCGTCCTCAGCAACTCTGCGGGCAAGGAAGAACTCGACTCTAAGTAAGGCACTCTGTTTGAACAGGGCCTGGGCAGGGAAGGTGCCGGAGCTCCTCTCCTGATAAAATGAAACTGATAAAACTCGTCTAATGGGAAGGGAAGAGGGGTACTGGACTCTGGCGCAGACAGCACCACGTCTACCCATATATTTCAACTCATTCACACCAGTCCAAGTCCTCCTACTACTGTACTAGTTTGTGAAAGTTCCCTTCCCGGACCTGTGCACCTGCCCTTACCTGTGGACGCCCCCCCCCCCCCCCACAACCTGTGTACTATCATCCACAGGGGCGGAGGAGTAAAGAACTCTTGCCAGGGGCACAAGCCCGACAACATCATAGCCTCCAGACTCACCAGAGAGAGTGACGTCCACACGGTCGGGCATCAGGTTGTGCATCACGCCGTAGAAGAGCTCCTCAATGTAGGTCCTGTGCGTGTTGTCCTTGATCCAGCCACCACACGCGTACCTGCGACACACCTGCATTAGTTGATGTGAACCTCTCACAGCACACACCTCTGTGAGTATGAAGTTGTCAGTATACTCCTGCGCCAGTGTGAGCCTCACAGCTCGCACATGCGTCAGTATGAATCTCGGCACATGACCTGCGACAGAATGAGCTTCCCAACACATATCAACGTCAGTAAGTCTCTCAGTACGCACCTGCATCAATATGAGCTTCTCAACACACATCTACGTCAGTATGAGCATCTTAGTACACACGTGTGTCAGTATGAGCCTTCCAGTAGAGAAGAGTTGAAATTCAAAGACCGAATCAGGGGAAATGTACCTGATATTGTTAGAGTTGTGGACACAACTTACTAAGATGAGGTAGCAAGGAGAGGAGAACACAAGGGCAAGATGAAGAGGACTGACCCTTCAAATGAGTGACAGATTTAAGGTTCGGGAAATAGTCGACTATGAGCCATTCGAACAATACATAACGAGAAGGGTAAACGTAGAAAAAAAAGTACGATGGTAATGATAAATAATCCTTCAAGGAATTCCAATGAACTGGGGGAAAAATATATATGAGGTGAACAACAAAACAACAATTCAAGATGATGCATGATGCAGTCAAACACGCATTTCTCAAAAGATGGCAAGGTTCTAACACTGGAGGATTTCAGTTATAAAGAGATACATTTGGGAGGGGTATCTGGGTTCTCAAGGGAGACAAGAGACTCAGATTTTTAAGAGCGTATATAAGAAAATGAAGGATTCTCGGATCAAGGGAAACCTATACACCATCATTACTAGATGTTACCTTCACACACAGTAGCAACTGAGGGTGTCATACAAGACACAACAACTGGAAAAGGTGGTCATATAAACTCTGAAGTCCGATCCATATGGTAATGGGAACATGAGAGCAGGAATCAAAACCTGACTCGAGGAGTAGATGTCATCTTGGAGCATCATACAGAACTCAAGTCATTTCCTTTATAGCTAAAGAATGCAAATGGAATCCCTGGCACTCTGGTGGAAGGACCCGTGAACTTTTCAAGTAAGTACGAGGATCATGGGCACTTTAACCTCAAATTCTGGGCGAAAGGTAAAAGGAAAAAAAAAAAATAGTCCCTGAAAAAGTAAAAAAAAAAAAAAAGGAGTTTTCCAATATGCTGTGAAGAAGACACAGACGGCACTCCGGCCACCGGGTATTTGAAAGGAATAGACGATCAGAAAGTATCCCCCTAGACTCATATTCTCTCTCTCTCTCTCTCTCTCTCTCTCTCTCTCTCTCTCTCTCTCTCTCTCTCTCTCTCTCTCTCCTCCCATTCTCCCCTCAATTCCTACAACCCTTAACCTTATATTCCGACATTTCCAGCCTTCTTCTCTGATGCTCTTACAGCCTCAGCCTACCCCACACTCCACATCTTACACCTACAACCTCAGCCTACCCCCCTCCCCCCCAACACACACACACACACACACACACACACACACACACACACACACACACACACACACACACACACACAATCTTACATTCTCTCCAACAACAGCCTCCCCTTCTTACATCTCCTACCTCGTAGGTCCCTCGTCTCACCTTCACCCTCACGGTTATCATCGCAACACCAAAAATATCAATTTCTTTCGGTCGGCTGATTCTCGGTAAACCACTTGCGACTTTGAAACGCTTGGGAAGCCAAGATACCGGAAGGCAGGGCAAGGTAGTATAAGGCAGGACAACGTGGTATGAGGCATACCAAGGTGGTATAAGGCAGGGCAAGGTAGTATAAGGCAGGGCAAAGTAGCATAAAGCATAACATGGTAGTACAAGGCAGGACAAGGTGGTATAAGGCGTAACAAGGTGGTATAAGGCAGGACAAGGTAGTATAAGGCAGGGCAAGGTAGTATAAAGCAGGGCAAAGTAGCATAAAGCATAACAAGGTAGTATAAGGCTGGAAAAGGTGGTATAAGGCGTAACAAGGTGGTATAAGGCAGAACAAGGTATTACAAGGGATAACAAGGTGGTATAAGGCAGGAAAAGGTAGTATAAGGAATAACAAGCGTAAGAAGGTGGCATAAGGCAGGATAAGTTAGTATAAGATACAACAAGGTGGTATAAGGTAGGACAAGGTAGTATAAGGCATAACAAGGTGGTATAAGGCAGAAAAAAGTAGTATAAGGTATAACAATGTGGTATAAAGAAGGACAAGGTGGTATAAGACAGAAAAAGGTAGTATAAGGTAAGACAATGTGGTACAAGGCAAGACAATGTGGTATATGACAGAACAAGGTGGTATAAGACATGACAAGGTAGTAAAAGCAGGAAAAGGTTATATAAGGTAGGACAAGGTGGTGTAAGGCAGGACAAGGTGGTATAAGGCAGGATAAGGCGATATAAGGCAGGACAATGTGGTACATAAGGCAGAACAAGGTAGTATATAAGGCAGGACAAGGTAGTATATAAGGCAGGACAAGGTAGTATATAAGGCAGGACAAGGTAGTATATAAGGCAGGGCAAGGTTGTATATAAGGCAAGGCAAGGTAGTATATAAAGCAGGGAAAAGTAGTATATATGGCAGGACAAGGTAGTAAATAAGGCAGGACAAAGTAGTATATAAGGCTGGACAAGGTAGTATATAAGGCAGGACAAGGTAGTATATAAGGCAGGACAAGGTAGTATATAGGGCAGGGTAAGGTAGTATATAAGGTAGGACAAGGTAGTATATAAGGCAGGACAAAGTAGTATATAAGGCAGGACAAGGTAGTATATAAGGCAGGACAAGGTAGTATATAAGGCAGGGGAAGGTAGTATATACGGCAGGGCAAGGTAGTATATAAGGCAGGGTAAGGTAGTATATAAGGTAAGACAAGGTAGTATATAAGGCAGGGCAAGGTAGTATATAAGGCAGGACAAGGTAGTATATAAGGCAGGACAAAGTAGTATATAAGGCAGGACAAGGTAGTATATAAGGCAGGACAAGGTAGTATATAAGGCAGGACAAGGTAGTATATAAGGCAAGGCAAGGTAGTATATAAGGCAAGGCAAGGTAGTATATAAGGCAGGGCAAGGTAGTATATAAGGCAGGACAAGGTAGTATATAAGGCAGGACAAGGTAGTATATAAGGCAGGACAAGGTAGTATATAAGGCAGGACAAGGTAGTATATAAGGCAGGACAAGGTAGTATATAAGGCAGGACAAGGTAGTATATAAGGCAGGACAGGGCTACTCACTGGAAGAAGTCTTGGCAAGGGTCGACATCAGTGTTCATTGCCTTGAGGAGGTTGGAGGCCGCGTGGACACATTCCTCCGTCACACACACGTCCTCCTGGCATGTGCCCTGCAGAGGAAGGGTCAGTTATTGCAAGGGAGAAATCTCGGGTTCCAGGGACACCCTGCCAGTGACATCGTAAGAAGGGACACTGGAGTGTCCTGGGACACTCTGGTGAGGTTTGCCTAAGTGACAGGAAGGACAAGAAAAAAAAAAAGCATTTACATTTACAGTTTTATATTCGAGTTAGAAAAGAAATTGGAAAATGCTACTGAAAGACAAAATCAACAGATATGCGAAATAAAATAAGGAAATAAATAGTAAATGCTGTAAATCATAATAATAATAATAATAATAATAATAATAATAATAATAATAATAAGTAATAATGATAATAATGATAAAAATAAGAATAATAATAATAATAATAATAATAATAATAATAATAATAATAATAATAATAATAATAAATGATAATGATTATAATAATAATAATAATAATAATAATAATAATAATAATAATAAAGTTCAAAAGAAACCTTTTGATAAAAAAGAACTTTATAAATGGAACCACAAAAGCGTTTCCCTGTATGTTAGAATAAGTAATCTCTCACACACACACACACACACACACACACCGGAATATGCTTCCAAATGATGTCAAAATGACGAGGAAAGTAAAAAGTGAGGAGGATTGGGTCAACTTACAAAAACCTGACAGACTCCAAAGCTGGTTTGATATATGGATGATGAAATTCAAGCCGAACAGAAAATGTAGTGAGTGCAGGATAGAATGAAAGTAGGACTCAATGCGATTACTATTATCCATCAGGAAAAAAAAAAAAAAACTTCAGGATTCTCTGTGTGAGTAGCTTTCAAGTATACGGATAAGGAAATATCCAGCCAACTGTGTACATCCTACATAAGGTCGGAATCAGAACACGATTCTCAGGTTTGGTCACCACATCTAGAGAAGCAAAAAAAAAAAAAAAAAAAAAGAGCTAATAGAGAAGGTCCAGAGGAGGACAAGAGATGGTAATAGAATGAAGGGAGCCGAACTACTGGGAATGGAAGGAAGAAGAGTGAGGGGTGAGCTAATCACAAATCGTACAGTTTTTAAAATAGAATGATGACGTGGACAATGAACAATTTTTCGGGATAAATAGAGACAAAATAAGCAGAGGACATAACATGAAATTCAGCGGGTAACTTGTTAAAGAAAAACGGATGTGAGTAAGTGGTTTCATAAGAGTGGTGGATGAATGGAACAGAATGACTGAGGACGTGCTTAACGCAGACATCGTATATAAATTTAAGAAATTGTTTGATGGAAAATGTTCAGGAGTGTAAAACTCCCTCCCCGTTATGCACAAAATAGGTAATCACACATTGTGTGATAGTAAAAAAAATGTTCAAGACATGGGGAGGAAGAGCTTAAGACGAAAGAGAAGGATTGGTCCTCTTATGAGAAAGCAATTACGTTTCAAAGTATTCTGAAAGATGGACCATTAAAAACAACAGATAATGGGAGGGGTAACTGTACTAAAGAAGTGCATAGTGGCGTTGATAATAATATTATAAAATCCTCCCAGGAATTTAACGAAACAAAAAGTATACAATGATACTAACGAAGGAACAATCAGGATGGAACAGGATGCAGAAAAACATGTACTTCTCAGAGATGGTACAGCAATGGGGAATTTCAATTATACGAAGAAAGATGAGGGAATTTAGTTTTTTTCGCGGAGTACACAATGGAAACTTTCCTACACTAGCAGACAGGAGGGGAAGAGGAGTCTAATCATCTAAATCCAGATCAACTCTCTTGCCGCAAAGAAAAAGCTTTCGAATGAAACACTGAGCTTGAAATTCTACAAGCCTAGTCCGGCGTGAAGAAACACCACTGCAGCAGCTGGACAGTGGGTGGGTCAGGTAACTTTTCGAGTGATCTGATATGATGGAATGAGAGACCATTCCTCATGAGAGCTATGAACAGATCATTCCACACAAAATAACATCTTCTGTTGAAGATTTCCGGTAGTAATTCGCCCAAATGCATGAAAGAAATATATATTTCGGGAGATCCAGCTTGGGGGCATGATGGCAATCAGAACACAGCCTTCCCCTACAGTAGGCGCTGAGTTCCTCCCTCTTCTAAAGGAGGGCACATTGATAAGCAACATAAGTCTACTCACTTGTCGCTTCTCCCTGTGCCGTGGCTCTGATTGGTCCTTTGTCTGTGACGTCCTCCCACCAGGCACCTGCTCTGATTGATAGTCTGCTCTTGACGTCACCAGCAGGAAGGAGACAAAGCCTAGGAGACAGAGTAGCGACACACACAAGGCACCGATGCGCACACCCTCACTGCACACTGTCCGTTCTCCCGCATCTCCTCCTCCACAGTTCCTCTGGACCGACGACCCCTTCTTCTTCGTTCCCTCGGACGGGTCCTCCTCACACATTGGCAGCTTTGTATCAGCCATTTTTTGCACACGGACCTCGATCGCTCCCTCTGCGAGTCAGTCGCCCATGCATCCGTTAACCCCAGGAACACTCCGGCTGGTTCTGGAAAAAGAGATGATTCAATGAGCAACGTACTCGAGAAGGACGGCCTTATCAGCAGATGCCAACCACATTGTCACCAAGTGTTCCATGGTTACTAGCGTGTTGTCAGTCATTCGCATGGTAGCAGTCACCAACATGGCATTAGTCATGAGCATAGCTTCAGTCACTAGCATAGTTGCAGTCACCAGGATAGTACTAGTCATGACCATAGGGACCCTTCACTAGCATAGCATCCGTCACTAGCATAGCACCAGTCGCCAGCATTGGCATCAGTCACGAGCATCGCACCATTCATCAACATAGCACCGGTATGATACCAGTCACTCTAGCATGCACCAGTCACTAGCATAGCACCAGTCACTAGCATAGCACCAGTCACTAGCATAGCACCAGTCACTAGCATAGCACCAGTCACTAACATAGCACCAGTCACTAACATAGCACCAGTCACTAGCATAGCACCAGTCACTAGCGTAACACCAGTCACTAGCGTAACACCAGTCATTAGCGTAACACGAAGCCAGTCAATAGCATGGCAGTACTTCCCAGAATGGTACAAGTCACCAGCTTAACACTGCTCACCAGAAAAGTGCTGATCACCAGCATAGCCCCAATCTCCAGCATAACACGTCACCAGCACGGCTCCAGTCACCAACATAGCACCAGTTAACAAGAGAATAACAGTAACCATCATGGTACCAGTCACCAGCATAGTATCAGGAACCAGCATCCCACCAGCCCTAGCTCGTCACAAACACAGTATCAGTCACCAGCATGACACCAGTCACTAACATAGTAGCGGTAACCGGCGCGGCACCAGTCACCTGCTGAGTGCTACTCACCACATGGCTCCAGTCACCAGCACGACACTATTCACCAGCATAGAACCACTCACCATATAGTCACCCATCACCAGAATAGAACCACTCACCATATAGTCACCCATCACCAAGATAGAACCTGTTATCAGCATGGCACCAGTCAATAGTAAGTCACTACTCACTAGACTGGACCCAGTCACTAGCATGGCACCAATCACCAACCACCAGCAGGGCGCATGTCACCAGTATGCAATATTCACCAGTGGGCACCAGCATGCCATTCGTCACCAGATGGCAACAGTCACCACTTGTCATCAGTCACCAGGACAACACCAGGATGACGTCAGTCACCAGCATGGAAACACCCAACAGCAGAGCACCATTACAGCGTCACATCTTCACCCACCAGCAAAGAGCAATCGCAGCGTCACATTACACCATCCCAGCACAGCGTCACACTACACTATCCACCAATACAGCATCGTAACGTGCGACATCTCACTACCCTACACAACGTCACACTACACCATCCACGACACAGCACCATCACACCGTCACATCTCCACCCACCAGCATAAACGTCACATCTCCACCCACCAGCATAAACGTCACATCACCCTCCAGCATAAACGTCACATTTCACACCGCACCATTCACCGGCACAGCGTCACACCGCAACAGCCACCACCAGTACAGCGTCACATCACACTACCCACCAGTACAACACCAGCCTAGCGTCACCAACAAGCGTAACACTCACCAGCAGAGAGTCACACCACCCCAGCCACCAGCACAGTACTACCATACCTTCACACCTCACCAGCCACCGGTACAGCACTACCAGAGCTTCACACCTCACCAGCCACCGGTACAGCACCAACACAGCGTAACCATTCACCAGTACACCAACGCAACACCCACCCACTCACCAGCCAGCCACCAGTACAGTGAGACTCAACTGTTGTGATGCACCGAGCCAGCGGTCGGTCGTCACTGGGGGCTGGGGAGGGCAGCCCGCCCACCACGTCACGTTTAGTCGTTTCTTTCCTGACCCCCGCTAGGCTAGTATGGGGGGGGCTTGCTAGGGGCTCCAGCAGGCTAGTCTAATAAGAACCTTAATCAGGGACTTTCAGGGCTCAATAAGACTCGATCTGGGACTCTGGCAAGGCCGTCAAGGGCTGCAGCTAGTCGGGTCTACCTTGGCTGCTTCTGTCGATGCTTCTAAGAAGAAATCAAACATTGTCTAGATATTTTCAGTACCAGTTGGACGCCGTTTCCCCACTTCACGGAGGTAATGCCCACGAACAAACGAGACAGAGGCCTCGTTCGCTCATGTCCACTCTAATGCTATCATTTTCTACTGCACCACACCAGAGCCTACCATCCGTAGGTCAAAACTTCGGTTTTTCCTCACCACTTCAGCCTACTGACAGCACGTCACCACCCCCTTCCCATCCCCCATATACCACATCTCGCCACTTTGCTGTCTCTCGCCTTCCTGAATATTCAGGCCCCGGTACCTCAAAGCCTCTCTCACCCCATCTCCCTCTCGGTCTTGCCCTCCCTTCCCCATGCTTCATTCGCTTCTATACCGTAGTCAACTCTAGTTATAATCTTCCTTCAGCCATCCTTTTCTTTTCTTTCTTTTCCACAATCCTACCTTACCTAAGATATGTGAATACGTAAATTAAATAAACAACATTTGCTACAATTCAGTCGAACATCCTATCACCAAAACTCATTTCAAACAGCTAGGCAGCTCTTATCTGAATCTAACTTAAAACACAGTAACTCTGTCGATACCTCACTGATAGCTTTACCAGGTTTGTTACTGTTGGTCAGGCAGGACTCCAGTATTAACAGCTCACTATCTGGCCAACTAATGGCCAATATACAAACCATAACAGATGTTACATCCACATTGGCAAGACGAGGCAACTATTCAGAACAAATAGCCATGATTGTACCTCAGCAGTTACACTCTGTTAGTAACATTCATTTCACCAATGACTACCAATCAGTGGATGATGAAATGATTATATTTTGAATGTGTCATATAGACTTCAGAAGTTGTGTTATAGTTAATTTTGAAGTAAAATCTTTCTTTACAAACATTGCACTGGAGGGTAATCATGAGTATCTGTGTTGACAACCTAAACAGCGACACAAACACTAGTATGGGTTAAGCAAGTTTCAATCTAAAGAATTCTTTATCTGTCATCGGTCAATTATTTCTTTGTGTGAAAAGCTGGGGTTACCCAGTAGGCTAATCATTAGCTCATCCATTTTTGTCACCATAAAGTTAAATGGTTGAAAGTTTGTCATTCACACTGTGAACCTGTCTCAAAGACAATAAGTAAACGATTCATTTTGCTTTAAATGTCTGTATATGAGATTCCTGTTTCTCAATTATTTGAATTCCCAACATGACGCTGTTTAGCTCGGATGTGGAATGAAATTAAAAATACCATCGCCTTTCTTAAATGAATATTAGTTTAATAGCAATATATATATATATATATATATATATATATATATATATATATATATATATATATATATATATATATATATGAAAGCTACAGTAACTGGTCTATACGTGTCAATATATGCTTTTTATCTCAATCAAGTACAAAAGCAACTTGGTAATTTTAAAACCACACGAATATTCCACATAAACTCTGGTTATTGCTAATTCCACTCTGAACAGATTCATAGTAAAGATAAAAGTACATATAAACGATTTCCCATCAAAATCTACCTATGTGTAAGTACATTACTTAAGCATTGCTGAAAATTTAGTGTCCAGTGAAACCACCTATCCTGGCCGATGGGAAATGCGGTTATAAATTCCTTATGAAACTTGCTACTTCATAACCCATTTCATCCATAGGTTAACATTAGAATGGTCCTTAAAAGCAAAAAAAAATATCCAATCTCTTTTTATCAAAAAATTTTATCGTCTTTTTTTTCTTCTCAAGGTCAGAGCCACAATCGTCTACACTCGACCAATATTAAGTGAGGGAAGAACAGACGTGTTTTGCCTGTTCATGTTGTCGGCAGCTCGGAACAAGACAGTATAATCAATACGTATTAATTGCCTCATCACCATATCGCCTTTATCAGCGATACGGAATTGCGACGCTCGTAACAACATAATTTCGGAGGGGAAAGATATTTCAAGCCATCGAAGTTTGGGGATTCAGACTCCATGATGAGACGCGCATCTAACTTTGGCAGTGTACTACCTCTGTACTAGCCAGTAGCTGACTGTACAACCACCTAGTAATACTGGAGGACATCGTGTCCTACGGGAACAAACCCCATCTCCGTGAAAATGAGGTCCCGACAGAGAAATTGTATTCCCAGATAAATCTCATTGGATTTTGATTGATAGTGTCGTTTTAACTGTGTGTTTTAGCGTAAAAAAACATTTAACTTCGAATGGAAGGATTTTCATCTGAACTAGGAATCATTGTGTCTATATGTCACGTTTAAGTATGTTTTGGGGCAGTCATTATCTATTAATTTTTGGTGTTATTCGTTACAACATTACGCACATTATATATAATGCGCATATTCTTTATAGGCACTGATGATGATATGACTAATAATTCTTATGTATGTATATATATATATATATATATATATATATATATATATATATATATATATATATGAAGAATGTGTGGAAGTCGAGAACATTATCTCGGAAAGCAAAAATGGGTATGTTTGAAGGAATAGTGGTTCCAACAATGTTGTATGGTTGCGAGGCGTGGGCTATGGATAGAGTGGTGCGCAGGAGGATGGATGTGCTGGAAATGAGATGTTTGAGGACAATGTGTGGTGTGAGGTGGTTTGATCGAGTAAGTAACGTAAGGGTAAGAGAGATGTGTGGAAATAAAAAGAGCGTGGTTGAGAGAGCAGAAGAGGGTGTTTTGAAATGGTTTGGGCACATGGAGAGAATGAGTGAGGAAAGATTGACCAAGAGGATATATGTGTCGGAGGTGGAGGGAACGAGGAGAAGAGGGAGACCAAATTGGAGGTGGAAAGATGGAGTGAAAAAGATTTTGTGTGATCGGGGCCTGAACATGCAGGAGGGTGAAAGGAGGGCAAGGAATAGAGTGAATTGGAGCGATGTGGTATACCGGGGTTGACGTGCTGTCAGTGGATTGAATCAGGGCATGTGAAGCGTCTGGGGTAAACCATGGAAAGCTGTGTAGGTATGTATATTTACGTGTGTGGACGTATGTATATACATGTGTATGGGGGTGGGTTGGGCCATTTCTTTCGTCTGTTTCCTTGCGCTACCTCGCAAACACGGGAGACAGCGACAAAGCAAAAAAAAAAAAAAAAAAAAAAAATATATATATATATATATATACATATATATATATACATATATATATATATATATATATATATATATATATATATATATATATATATATATATATATATATATATATTTATATATTAGAAGCCCCAGTTACGAACAGAAGACCACATCAAGGCCGAGCGTTACCTAAATTATGCAAAAGTCAATGAAAAGCAAATAAAAGAGACAAAGGAAAGTATTTACGAATTTTCGAGGGAATAAAAAAAAATCATGTCTCAAAAAGTGCCAGGCCACAGTTGTTGGGAACTACTGAAAGGGTAGAGAGGTATTTGTAAAGGAAACTTGGCAAAAAGAAGAAAGAGTATAGGAGACAGGGGAGAACCTTGAGGGACACAAATGTTGATGGAGAAAGTGGGAAGAGGCTAATCCATCAACATCTACACAGCCTGATTGGCCAGTGAAGCTAGATACGACGGAGCATATTGAGGGAGAGAAAACAAAAGAGGAGAGCTTTGAGATGAGACCCCCGACGCCACACCTTGTCAAAAGCTTTGGAACATAAAGGGCAACTACATAGGATTCCCCAAAATCTTTCAGGGATGACGACCAGACATTATTAAGACAAGAAAGAATATCACAAAGTGAATCTCGCCTAACAGAAGCTGTATTGATGATCAGAGAAGACTGTGACATTCAAGATGTCTGAGAATATTGATGCTGAGGAGGGTTTCAAAGACTGTGAAAATGGCAGATGTCAAAGCAACAGGACGATAGTTAGAGGGGGTCATTACGGTCACCCTTCTTAGAAGATAGGATGTACCAACGCATGCTTTCTAAGACGAATAGATCTAGGTCTTTTTTTTTAAAAAACAGAAACGGAACAGACGAGCGAGCACAGACGCAAGTACAGAAGCACACTTCCAGGACCCGGGAATGGATACAATCAGACTCCTAAACCTTGTTTACGTCCGGAGAGAACCGCTTTTCTCACAGTTCAAATGGAGATTACAGAGAGGGGCATAGACTACTAAGAAGAGCATCAGGGAGTGTAGGAATGTTAAAGCCGTTAAAGGTTAAGCTAGAGGAGAATCGGAAACCAAAGAGAGTTGCTTTGTCTACTGGAGAGACAGCTGTTGTACCGTCAGACCGGAAAAGTGAAAGAAAGGTAGAGCGACAGAATGTAGGTAGAGATGCCCTTACTGAAAGACCTGGAGGCACTATCAGTGGATGACGAAGAGAGGTTATTGCACTTCCTTGTAATACATGAACACGCTTCGCCTCAGTGATTACGGACATTGATAAATGCTGAATATATATATATATATATATATATATATATATATATATATATATATATATATATATATATATATATATATATCTTTTCTTTCTTTCTTTCAAACTATTCGCCATTTCCCGCATTAGCAAGGTAGCGTTAAGAACAGAGGACTGAGCCTTTGAGGGACTACCCTCACCTGGCCCAATTCTCTGTTCCTTCTTTTGGAAAATTAAAAAAAAAACGAGAGGGGAGGATTTCCAGCCCCCCGCTCCCTCCCCTTTTAGTCGCCTTCTACGACACGCAGGGAATACGTGGGAAGTATTCTTGCTCCCCTATCCCCAGGGATAATATAT
Organism: Panulirus ornatus; assembly: GCF_036320965.1. Lineage (NCBI taxonomy): Eukaryota > Metazoa > Arthropoda > Malacostraca > Decapoda > Palinuridae > Panulirus > Panulirus ornatus. The sequence goes on along the minus strand of NC_092233.1, from coordinate 17,334,818 downwards.
ATATATATATATATATATATATATATATATATATATATATATATATATATATATATATATATATATATATATATATTTCATGTGTGGCCGGATGGCGGCGGGAATGGATGTATGAATATGTACATGTGTATATATGTATATGTCTGTGTATGTATATGTATGTATACGTTGAAATGTATGGATATGTATACGTGCGTGTGTGGGTGTTTATGTGTAAACATACCTATGTGGGTGGGTTGGGCAAAGTATAACAGAGTATATATATATATGAAACTATCCTTGATGAGGAGACAGCATCTAGTCACAGACAAAACAAAGAACAGATATGAACGACCGTAAAAATGACAGGTAAAGTCAGGAAAGCCGTTTGGCTTTGGCAAAGCTTTCTCACCTCTCTCGCGCAGCCGCGCATGACGGTCAACCTCCCTCATGACGGAGGCGTCGACGAGCGTTCCCCAGGGCGGCGGAAGTTGGTGCCTGCGGGAGTGTGACGTCAGAGGTAAACAAGAACGACATTTAGGAGTCATAATGCATGAACGACACGTTCTTTGGTAAACAGTATACGTTTAACAGGTGTTCTGCCTGAACCTTAATTTCTAGGAATAATTATGGTACCATTGCATATATATATATATATATATATATATATATATATATATATATATATATATATATATATATATATATAGATGATAGATAGATAGATAGCTAGATAGATAGATAGATAGATATGCCATTTCTCGCGTTAACGAGGTAGCATTAAGAACAGAGGGCTGAGCCTTAGAGGAAATATTCTCACTTGGCCCCCTTCTCTGTTCCTTCTTTTGGAAAATTAAAAACGGGAGGGGAGGATTTCCAGCCCCCCTCCCCCCTCCTCTTTTTGTCGCCTATGACACGCAGGGAATACGTGGGAAGTAATCTTTCTCCCCTATCCCTAGGGATGATATATATATATATATATATATATATATATATATATATATATATATATATATATATATATATATATATATATATATATATACATATATATCTCGCAAGAGGTCACAGTGCACGTAATCTAGTATATGCTGATAACCGCGAGTAAAATGAAACATAATACGTTCCCAAGTGCACTTTCGTATAATGATCACATTGTCAGGGGAGACACAAGAATGAGAGAAGACGTTGAACAAACAGTTGATATACAAGGCAGAGACGCAGCTAAGACGCCATTGGTAAACAAGCGTTACCACCAACCTGAACACCGTTATAATGACAGCAGGAGAAAAGTCTGGTTTATATAAACTGTGTGACACACATACGCAGTTATATATCCAGAGCATAGTGCGTACTGCTCATAGGGGGGGGGGGGGTAGGGGCAGTCAGCCTGCCTCCCAGCCCTGACACTCACCAGCTCTCCCCCCACAGCAACACCTCCCCTGACCTGACACTCACTAGCTCTCTCCCCTACAGCACACCCCCAGATGGAGGCTGGGCTCCACCACCCCAGCCTGCCCGGCTCGGTCACTCCCTAACTGCCCCCACCAACCCCCACCACTCCCTCAGGCGACGACAGCCTCCCATTGGTAGGAGGGAGACACCGCCGTTGGCTACACTGTGCTGGTTCCGTTGTGTATCCTTCCGGGGTCGTCTACCCTGACCCCCTCACCAGCACCATCCCGGCCCCGCCCCGCCCCGCCCCGCCGTAGCCTTCCTCACCCCCACGTTAATCCTCTACATCCAGAATAATGTTTCTCCTCCACAACACCACCACCATCCACCCATCCCTATCCATACTGTCCCTCCTCACCCCGCCATCACTATAGTCTCCCCCTCATCCCGCTACCACTATAGTCTCTCCCCACTCCGTCTCTAGTCTCTCCCCCGTGTGCTCCACACCTGGTGGCCAGGGTGGTCACTGCTGGCCCGTGTGCTCCACACCTGGTGGCTAGGATGGTCACTGCTGCTGGCCCGTGTGCTCCACACCTGGTGGCCAGGGTGGTCACTGCTGCTGGCCCGTGTGCTCCACACCTGGTGGCCAGGGTGGTCACTGCTGCTGGCCCGTGTGCTCCACACCTGGTGGCCAGGGTGGTCACTGCTGCTGGCCCGTGTGCTCCACACCTGGTGGCCAGGGTGGTCACTGGTGGCCCGTATGCTCCACACCTGGTGGCCAGGATGGTCACTGCTGCTGGCCCGTGTGGTCCACACCTGGCGGCCACGGTGGTCACTGCTGCTGGCCCGTGTGGTCCACACCTGGCGGCCAGGGTGGTCACTGCTGCTGGCCCGTGTGCTCCACACCTGCTGACCAGGGTAGTCACTGCTGACCCGTGTGCTCCACACCTGGTGGCAAGGGTGGTCACTGGTGGCCCGTGTGCTCCACACCTGGTGGCCAGTCATCACGTACACGTGCTACGTACATACCACCTTGCGGTCTCCCGAGCCCATTTGGTCACACCGGGGGCGAGAGTACACAGTCCTCGCTCAGGGTGTCGATGACCTGGTCGAATTTTAGGCCCTTCTTACGTGGAAGTGAGGCTGTTTCCGGTGGTAGAAGTGCCGTTGAGGAGAGTCCTCCACCCACACCCTCCCCTCCCCACCTCGCCCAGGAATCCAACCCCGCCATCCACTCAACCCGCCGTGTTGTTTGCATACCCTGTGCAAGTACCCTAGACTGGCAAGTCACGCTTTGCCATGGCTTGCTGAAGCCTCTGTGTGTGTGTGTGTGTGTGTGTGTGTGTGTGTGTGTGTCCTCCTTGGGTCAATGCTTCCTCCTCCGTGTCTGTTTCTTCCTGATGTCTTCCTCTATCAAAACAAATTATAATGAGATCACATCAAACTCCCTGATCACCAACAATAGAATCTAAGAACTTCTAGCATCCCATTCCCGTAAAGAATATAAAAAAAAAACATGGAATCATATACCTCAGTAGTGGATTCTAACCCCTGACATATCATGTGGCATGCCGGTATGCTAACCATTGGATTCCAATCCCCCGTCACATCTCGTAGCCTGATCCCGATCCCCCGTCACACTTTGTGGCCTGAGAAGGCAAGGGATAGTCCGCTCGCCTCACTCCTTCAGGTTACGAGGTGTGACGTGGCACTCATGTTCCAATTGGTTGGTCTGAGGCCACTTTTGTCGTCTCGTGGTCCAGTTGTTAGCATACCGGCCTGCCCAAGCGGGAGGACAGGGGTTCGAACTGTTGACGCCCAGAGGTAATAAAACGTGAACATCTATCTACTCCATGTGTCCTGTACATATCAAGATGTACTACATCTAAGCATTTCAAGACTTTCTAACCATTTTCTTAACGAATCTTTAACATAATGTAGAAATCTGACTTTTTTCTTACTATTTACGTGATCATTATAATTTCGTATAGACGTAATTCATGTGATGACACCATCCTTCATCATCACAACAACCAGAACTATAATCACCACAACCATCATCATTACCATCACTACAGAAGCCACAGCAATCCCGTTGTTTGTAGTCACTGACACCGTCGCTGCCACCTCCCAACACCTGTTACCACTACCAACAGCAACCACGACACAACACCAGTTACCGTTACAAACACTACCACCATCTACTAACACTGTCGCCAACACCCACTACCACTACAACCATTACAACACCAAAACTATCAACATCTACCACTCCGACTACTATTAACACCAGCTACCATTACACATCCAACTACCATCACCAGTACAACACCTACCACCACTACAACCACTGCCACCAGCAGAGAATCATGTCATGTCCCATGACCTCTTCTGACAACACAATCAACCACCACAATATCAACCCGTTACCACTACGAATCAGCACCTTCCACTTGAAATACCACACTATACGCTACCACTAATTACACCAACATCAAACTGTCGATACCACCTCAACCACTACCATCCCTTCACTCCCAGGTCCTCAATATCCTAAACCATCAAGAGCCGGTATCACTACAATCGTCACCAACAACTAAGGCTTGTACCACAACCTTGACCACTAACACCACAACCACTATTCAAATACATTACCAACTACAACCATCTCCAATGACACTGGTACCAATACAACCATCTCCCATGACACTGGTACCAATACAACCATCTCCCATGACACTGGTACCAATACAACCATCTCCCATGACACTGGTACCAATACAACCATCTCCAATGACACTGGTACCAATACAACCATTATATCCCAAACAGATAAAATGACCACAACTATAACTATGTAACCATAACTACTGGTACTATTTATACTAACTGAATCCCACCGAAAACATCTTCAGTGTGATGCATGCCATACCAAATGGTACCAAATCAACCCATACGAATGCACTGTAACGTTCATCCACGATAGATAATTAAATAGATTTCCAGTACTCGCTCCTTACGTATTATTCATATAAAAAAGAAATCGAACTTAGGGAGGGAAGATGTGGCAACGGTGTTACAGTTAGGTTTGCACAAGGGCTACTTAAACGGTCAAATGTGCGACTCCTCTGACATTTTTAACCATTGTACGTTTGTCCTCTCCTCACGCCATGGAATCAGGATGTACACAGAAATGACATTTATCTGGTAACTCTCAAAAGGTATTCTGGCAGTATAAGATGGTTTTAACCAGTAGAAAATGTGTACTAAAGGATGTGCCTAGTTCAGTTGTACTTGTTGACTTTGTGACACTCGTTAGGACATCAACCCCGACCTCAGGGTCTAGTGAACTATTGTTCCTCGACCATGAATGATGATGATGCTAAATACACCGTAAAATGAACATTAACGACGTGATGCAAATGAGGTTTAAATACTTCCAGTGGCATCCGGGAGGGGCAAATATTTTTCATTTATCCTCTCCTGTTGTGTGTCCATGACAGTTTAATCTCAGACAAATAATGTTGTTAAAACTTTAATTTTCTTTTGTCCAAAAAAGATAAGAATGCCTTAATTCTGGACTAAGTCAGGAAAAACTTCTATACTCAAAAAGATAATAAAATATTCCATAATACTCGCTTGGCGCGGTGGCAGTCAATAAATATGAAGCAAACAACCATGATATATATCACTATAAACAATTTAAAAAAAAAAATTCGATCCTAGGATTGTGATCAGCATGGAAAAAATGTGTCGACCTAACCAGGTGTTTCCGAGCAAATTCACTTGAGGAAAATTAAGATGTTTCTTTCATGCCAAACATAATTTGTTTCAAAATTGGAATATAACAATGAAAGGCCTCTCTATTTAAGATAATGATACAAAATACTTGATAATGCTTGGGGGTGGGGGTAACAGATGAGCCCTGGCAGCAGGGATACATACAGACAGCTCACAAGAGATATAAAAGTGGAAAAAACACGTAGAAATCATCAGAAACCTATCTTCCCTTAGTAGCGATTATCTACTGCAATTTTGATATGTTCATTATCTATTTTATGCCATCTTATCATTCTCATTCAATGTTTTGAAAAAAAAAATTCACAATGCAACTGACTTGATGCTGGGAATGAGAAATCTTTGAAAGTAAAACAATTCATGTGAGTCATTATAAGAATAACCAGAGGCCATGACAAGATACTAATTAGTTAAGAAGTGCAAGAAATGGTGAGAGGGTGGATGGCAGGAATGAACTTACACATGGATATGGTGAATGCCAACAATTTACAATAATTTAAAGGCTACTTGATAGTAGAGAACTCTCTTGCGATACTGTATGAATAATATAAAACCAGTAGAACTTTAGGAAAAGAATCACATATGACCTGTTTCAAGAAAATTGAGGCAGAAGATGAAATGGGCAAAAGATATACGGGAATACCCTGTTTAACATTCAAGATGTATTCCTGGAGACAAACATTTAAACATGATCACTATAAAATGTGTGATAATGAAGATGCATTCCTAGCCATATTATTTATTACCTATAAGTACTCTCATTTTCATCTCCGAGATATACTTTTTCTTATCCCCTTCGGAGCATTTTTGGCACTATCACTTGCAAACACTTTTCCAGACACTATGTGTATAGATGATTCACATATATTCTTTAAAATGATGAAGGAAGTGAAAGATTGAGTTTTCATGTGTAACTCTGAAGTAAAGAAGCAACTTAGATGGACCCAGTTCTCCGGCTACTGAAAGAAACCATTGTGAGAGAATGGCCCAGGGAGAAGACCCACCTCCCAACATGCTTGCCCTTGACCCAAATCTCAAGCAACTGAGAAAAAGAAAAATCATGAAAGGGTGGTTTAAAGAGACGACCCCACCTCCCAACATGTCAATCCTCATACATTAATTATAAGGACAAGATGACTATCTATGATGGCATAATTCTTAGAGGAGAATTAGTTTTTCTTTCCTTCATGTGCTAGGCACTAAGGGAAAAGATACACTCGGGTGTAAATTCATGTCACCTGAGAACCATGAATTCACTAAATCATGGACGACTTGCACACCATACTCGTCTAGACAATCTGCAGATTGTCTGAGAAACATGAAGCTCAAGGATGACTATAAGAGAAGGTAAGGACATATCTCTGTCATCAGAGGTCGACATTAATTGGTGACAGCTGACTACTACGGTCAGTTCATGAGAATGGACACCATAAAGGAATATCTGAAGCTATTATAAGAAAATTCAACTTTAAATTTGATTCACATCGAGTACCTGATGTACTGTAAGTGACAGTGGAACCCCTAACCAGTTCAGATCCTTCATGAAGGCTTGAAACTTCACTCATGAGACTTTCCAACCCTGCTCACCGTCATGCAAATGGCACAGATATTCCACAACAGCAGCATGCTTATCATCTTTTCATTCTTTCTTATCATATCTGCCTGGGGTCAGATATACTTTTATGGTGGGTATCAAAGTCTGTCCAATTCCTTGAGTAGATGTTCTGGGCTTATACTCAGGCTTTATGAGGTGTAATGAGGATGTTCAGAAGTCTGAGATATGAATCTTCATGAGTACTGCAACACCTCATTTCTTATCACCACTCACTTTTCAGTCTTAACAGCAGCTGACAAGTGAAGTACAGAAGTGCAATCAATCATCAATACAAAGAAGATGAGGAAAGAGAATACCATCAGCAAGAGAATAAAGTAAGTCAAACTTCGTATTTCTGTCACCCATAGTAAAAGGTGATGGAAATATTTATAGATGGAACAACAAATCGCTGTAATCCTCAACACCATCATGCATCATCCCTTAAAATCCTCTCAAGTCAACACCATTGCCACACACACTGGAGCATAGCTCTGAAATACATTTAATTTGTGCAGCAATGAGAACACTGAGAGAGAAATGTTACAACGTCAAGCAGGAGGCTTGTGGTACCTAAGGAGACTAAATTTGTAAATATATTTCATCTCTAGAATGTACGCTCATTATACAACCATTAACATGTTTGGGTTCCATATGCCTTTTGTTTAAAGATTACATTTCATTTTTTCTGGTAGATGTTAATTCTTTGAACACACCGCCTGAACCTTTTGTTGTGAAATTCGTTGTTGCTTTAGTGGAGCGTTAGTAGAGAAATATATAATGATCCATAATATCTATGTCTTAAATCCATATCCCTATTATCTGCCAAGTAGTTGATTTTCCTTTCCATTCTACTATTGGAAAAGAGACAGCAATATAAATTCTGATGTACAAAAAATAAAAACATACACTAAGCTCAACAATGTTGCCGGAGAGCTCATACCCAAAATCATCTTCAAGTGTTGACAGAATGTTGGATTAAAGTATTCATATAAATCAACTTCATCAGACCCCAACCAGGGTTTCACCCACTAATCGTAGCCTACCATAACCTTAGCCATAACTCAAGGGTAGCATAAGAGAAATGACGAATATATATATATATATATAAAACTGCTGGTTTCCGCGTTAGCGAGGTGGCGCCAGGGAACAGACGAAGAATGGCCCATCCACTCATATACACATATATTTTTATAAACGCCCACATACGCACATATATATACTTAAACATAAGCAGACATTACATACATACACATGTACAAATTCATACTGCTTGCCTTCATCCATTCTCGTCGCCACTCCGACCCACAGGAAAACAGCATTGCTACTTCCTGCTTCAGCAAGGTAGCGCCAGGAAACGCAAAAAGGCCACATTCGTTCACAAGCAGTCTGTAGCTGCCATGTGTAATGCACCAAAACCACAGCTTCCTTTCCACAGCCAGGCTCCACAGACCTTCCCATGCCCTGATTCAGTCTTTTGACATCAAGTTGACTCCGGTATACCACATCGTACCAATTCACTCTATTCCTTGCACGCCTCTCACCCTCCTGTATGTTCATGGCCCGATCACTCAAAATCTTTTTCGCTCCATCCTTCCATCTCCAATTTGGTCCCCCGATTCTCCTTGTTCTCTCCACCTCTGACACATATATCCTCTTTGTCAATATTTCTTCACTCATTCTCTCCATGTGTCCAAACCATTTCAACGCACCCTCTCCTGCTCTCTCAACCATACTCTTTTTATTACCACACATCTCTCTTACCCTTTCATTACTTACTGGATCAAACCACCTCACACCATATATTGTCCTCAAACACACCCACTCTCCTCCGTACTACCCTATCATTATAGCCCACGTCTCGCAACCATATAACATTGTTGGAACCACTATTCCTTCAAACATATCCATTTTTGCTCTCCGAGATAACGTCTATCCTTCCACACATTCTTCATCGCTCCCAGCGGGTTCAACAGCGTTATCCTATCGATAGCATCGGAGCTAACGAGGAGGATTATGAAAAAAACAAATATCTTATATAAATGAGAATTTGATAATTTAAGTAAATTGGTGTGGTACACACGTGTACTACATTGTATTACATATGTGCAATAATCTAATTTCCATACATATTGTATGACTGACTGTATAAAAATATTCTCATAAGCGACCAGGAGGAACATATGAAGTCCAGCTGGCGGACGTAAACAAACCTTCACTATGAACTTGTGTGGTTCTCGTCTCATGTTCCATTATCTTGGACGTAACATTCGTTACTTCCAGACATCTTTCTTAGCGTCTAGTTACAAGAGTGCCATAAGTTTAGATAAGTTATATCCTGCTAGTGATCTCGATATTACTAAAATACATACGGTGGGTAGACTGAGTTCAGTCGTGGCTTTCGTGAATATATCTTTATGGTTATAAAAAAAATCATAATATATATATGTTTATACTGATAACACAACAGATAACATCGTATAAAGCATATACATCCATCTAAAAATCACCCGTACAAATACGGGCCGACCTTTAACGATAATAGAACCAACAAAACACACCGCAAACATGGGCCGAAGTGGTCCCGGCGGTTGGTCGACATTTCGGACCCTAATGACAGTTCGTACCATAAATAAATGGCACGGGAAACAGTTGTCAATGGCAGACATGCTACACTGCTACCCTAACAGGAAGATCCAAGGGATTAATTGTCAGGTTATGGAAAGATCAGATTCAGTGCCCACAAAAGACATTGTCCGCCCCACATATATTTTTGAAGGTTTGCTGTTGGTATAGGAATATATTGGTGTGAACACCAGCAACCCACTTCATTGTGCCTCAGGTTATCTTGAAGGGCCAATGTTCTTTCTTTACCTTTCCTAGCTGCCATTTCATTTTGGGAATTTCGCTTCTGGTTGCTGCATTTCTTTCACCTGTGATTCAAGATGGTTGGCTCTTAAACTTTCTATGGAAGAGAAATACTGAATTCTTGCCTGAAAGCAAGAAAATGTTGGTACACAGATTTTTACGTGCATTGGGCATGAAGAATGCATGGTCAGACAGCTGCTGCCTGCAGCAACTCATCACTGCCTCACTTCACTTAGTAAGACCCTGTGTATCCAAAACATGGACCTAGAATACTTCAGGAACCTTGCTAATTCCTTGTCCAGATTTCTGTAGATGCTAGTCAAGGCCAAAGGAGATATGACAAATTTATGAAATGTAAGAGCGCCATCATCGTTGAAAATGTATGGGAAGAAAGACAACATTTTTTTTGCAGACATTGTGTTGTTAAACTGTCCTAAGAAAACTTCAAGACTAGCTTATTTTCTTCATCTCAGTAAAAATGTTTATACTTATGTTGGTGACTTTGTATTTGTTGAGATATATTTGATATAATATGGATAACATATTTTTTTCTCAGGCACCCAAGACAGAGGGTCTAAATTTTTCTGGATATGTGCCTATGGGTGAGTTTCTCTTATTATTATTAGTGTGATAATTTTAAACTTTTGACTAACAGAGTTTCATGCCAGCAAGTTTAAGGACGGAATCAAAACATTTTACATTGATTTGGCAATGAATATGCAAGAAAAGTTGCTAATGTATTTTTGCCTGCATATTTTCATTACTGAATTTGTGAAACTACAAATCAGTTTTGGTATGTAAGGTTTTTTCTAATTTTAAACATTCAATAAACATTTCACTTGATATAGCTCATTGAACAAATGTTCTGTTGCAGAGAAAATGCAGGTGTCATACTCCCGCAGCAGTGGACCAGGTGGACAAAATGTAAATAAAGTTAATACCAAAGTTGATCTTCGATTTAATCTAGCATCAGCTGATTGGCTTTCTCAGGAATTAAAAGAAAAAGTTGCTGAAATGGTAAGAAGGCTAAATAACGTTTAGTCAGATTATTTAATTTCAAGAATGTTCTGTTATAAGAAATGGCAGAATTAGTGAATATAATGGTGAGTGTAATAGAAAACCAGAAGCTATCTCTTCAGAGAAGGATGCTGTCATTCAGTATTTATGAAAAACAAAATATATATATGTATCTATTTATTTATTCAAATTTATTTATACTAGCTGTTTCCCATGTCAATGAAGTAACACCAGGAAATAGACGAAGAAAGACCCATCCACTCACACACACACACACACACACACACACATATATATATATATATATATATATATATATATATATATATATATATATATATTTTTTTTTTCTTTTGCTTTGTCACTGTCTCCCGCGTTTGCGAGGTAGCGCAAGGAAACAGACAAAAGAAATGGCCCAAACCACCCCCATACACATGTATATACATACACATCCACACACGCAAATATACATACCCATACATCTCAATATATAAATATATATATATATTTTTTTTTTTTTGCTTTGTCGCTGTCTCCCGCATTTGCGAGGTAGCGCAAGGAAACAGACAAAAGAAATGGCCCAAACCACCCCCATACACATGTATATACATACACATCCACACACGCAAATATACATACCCATACATCTCAATGTACACATATATATACACACACAGACACATACATATATACACATGCGCACAATTCACACTGTCTGCCTTTATTCATTCCCATCGCCACCTCGTAACACATGGAATAACATCCCCCTCCCCCCTCATGTGTGCGAGGTAGCGCTAGGAAAAGACAACAAAGGCCCCATTCGTTCACACTCAGTCTCTAGCTGTCATGTAATAATGCACCGAAACCACAGCTCCCTTTCCACATCCAGGCCCCACACAACATTCCATGGTTTACCCCAGACGCTTCACATGCCCTGGTTCAATCCATTGACAGCACGTCGACCCCGGTATACCATCACTCCAATTCACTCTGTTCCTTGCACGCCTTTCACCCTCCTGCATGTTCAGGCCCCAATCACTCAAAATCTTTTTCACTCCATCTTTCCACCTCCAATTTGGTCTCCCACTTCCCCTTGTTCCCTCCATCTCTGACACATATATCCTCTTTGTCAATCTTTCCACACTCATTCTCTCCATGTGACCAAACCATTTCAAAACACCTTCTTCTGCTCTCTCAACCACACTCTTTTTATTTCCACACATCTCGCTTACCCTTACATTACTTACTCAATCAAACCACCTCACACCACATATTGTCCTCAAACATCTCATTTCCAGCACATCCACCCTCCTGTGCACAACTCTATCCATAGCCCACACCTTGCAACCATACAACATTGTTGGAAGCACTATTCCTTCAAACATACCCATTTTTGCGCTACCTCGTACACATGAGGGGGGAGGGGGATGTTATTCCATGTGTGGCAAGGTAGCGATGGGAACAAATAAAGGCAGACAGTATGAATTATGTACATGTGTATATATGTATATGTCTGTGTGTGTATATATATGTGTACATTGAGATGTATAGGTATGTATATTTGCGTGTGTGGACATGTATGTATATACATGTGTATGTGGGCGGGTTGGGCCATTCTTTCGTCTGTTTCCTTGCGCTACCTCGCTAACGCGGGAGACAGCGACAAAGCAAAATAAATAATATTTATGTATATATACACACATACATATCTATACTTGCATGCCTTCATCCATTCCTGGTGCCACACCACCTCACCCCACAGAAAACAGTATTGCCACCCCAATGACATACAGTATTACTCTTAAAATGAACTGATTTCTCTGACTGATTTGGGATATTGCTCTTAACATAATGAACTGATTTCTTTAACTGGTTTGGGATATATTTCTCACGTACAAACATGGCCTTTTAAGCACCTAAGAAAGCTTTTGTTTGGTAGGGAAATAAATTTCTGTATATCCATCAGTATTCACTCCTTCAACCATTGTAGAATATCTTGATCAACAAATGCTCAAATACAAGACTCAACAGATATACAACGACCTGTCCAGGCTTGTAATGCCAATGTATGGAGTTAAGGTTGTACTAAGTTGCTATCAGCCTCCATTCACTTCCACTTACTCACTGGTGTTGTGCAAACTTGCTGACTCTTGTTTGATGTCAGCTTGTGTTTTCACTTTCACTCTTGGCATTCAGAGATGTTGGATGGGTAGTGTTTTAGTTTAATCACAATAGAAGTATTTGTAATATTCTGCGTAGAAGTTTAAGCTTTGTAAGTCAAGATATGAAGGACACATACTGTCAAATGCTGATTCATTCCAGGATGGGAAAGTCTTTTGGTTTTCAGGCTGGCAAAGAATCTTGACAGATCAGAGTTATGCCTTTTCAGTATAGCACCATAGTGTTTCAAAAGGGTACATTCAACTTTCTTAATCAGTCTAGCATCACTAAAGTGGTAGTGCTAGCATAGCTCAAAGATTTCTGATTATGGTAGATTTAAAGAAGCATGAATGGTTTTCAGAATGCTGGTTTCATCTTAAGTGCATGTACCTTGGAGTCAGTTTTGTACTCTTGAATTGGTGCTCTTTGCCTTTGAGTAGACAAGCGTCTATTTACTGTACAAGTACCTTAGCTCATAGTGTGATTTTTTTTAGTGTACTATACCAGTATGTTTGTTAAGCAAACCTGGGGTTTAAAGACAGTACACCTTACTTTGGGAGTGTTTCAGAAGCATGGATGCTTGCAACAGATTTTTAACATAAGTGATTGCTGTCCTGCTAGACTGGCAACATGATGTTGGAGCCTCCTGTTATTTCTGTCATTGGTGAACCCTCAAGTTGTTTCTTCTGACTTTCAGAGAAAAAAGTGATCTTTTACATATAGCAGTGGGAAAGGCACACCAAGTCTAAGTTCAAAAAGTACTCTAAATTATAGCACATTGAGAGATAATTACACAACAGTGCATTTTCCTTCTTGGACTCCATTATAAATAAGTCTCAGGTTTTAGAGCAGAGTACTTAGGTCTTTGATACAAAATTAGGTAGCTTCCACATCTATGGGTATAGACTATTTTGATTCTTTAGATCAAGGTTTCTCAACCTAAGGGCAGTGACCCCTGGTGGAATTGCCATACATTTTCTCGGGTTCATGAATCCATCAAGACACCTCCACAGCTGTCGAAATATATCTTTTTTAATACCAAAGTTGGTAGCTCTTCTGCTCAATAAATTTATGAAAAGCTGTTGTTTTGCTATGTTTAGTGTATTTAGTAACTCAAGTTCTCTCATGTTTTCTGGTTTGAATAAATCCTTAATCATGAACAACATGCTTTGCTCTTGGGTAGGGTTCAAGTAACCTTGGACAAATTGAAATGAGTTTTCATAGAGAAAGGTTAAAACCCACTTCTTCAAATGATCCTTAAAACTGGTTCCTCTATTCTTTGCCTGGAAAGTTTAGGTCCCTCTGATCCAGGAAAGAGAACTTGCTCCATTAAGAAGAAAGTTGAGTCTCCATTCAGCTTTTTATATGAGTGTTTCATGGATCTTATTACAGAGTGAGGAGTACCTGTCTAGTGACATTCCAGTTGGGCTTCAGTCTACAGGGAAATTTGGTTTACCATGTCCTCAGACTTGTCTTTTCCCCAGTCTTCTGCTTGGGAGGAAGTCTTTTGCCCTTAAACAAGTACTCATGGAATATACAACAAACTTCTGTAACAACACTTTGCATCACTTATACAGGTGGATCGTTCATTTATCGGATGCACAGAGGGGCATTTATTGCAAGACACAACAGCAGGTCACACACATGATGGTTACAAGATGAATGCAAGAAATATTGTGAAATTCACCAATAAACACTTTATAAACTCACATTAACAGTTTACAAACAGTATTACATGCAAACATTTTGCACAGTGGAGAAAAGGAGTGTGTGAGGAACTACAGAAAATTTTTAAAGGGCAAGTGCACAGCATCCTCTGGCATGGTTGAGAGGAGGCTTCTGATGCACTTATGGCATGTGCATCCTAGAGTTACCATATATCCCCATAAAGTTGGATTATCATGAGAGCAGGCTTTAAGGAATAAGTAGCCAAAATTTTGCACGTCATTCATAATTCCTCAATTATAGGTCAATTTTTTCATTTGAATTAAATGACATGTCAAAGGTGCCATCTGGACAACACTAGACATTGTCACAGTAGTTGCATCATGGTGTACCAGGGTGTTAAAATGTTTATGGATGGGGTGGTGAGGGAGGTGAATGCAAAGGTTTTTGAAAGGGGGGAGGTCTGCAGTCTGTCAAAGGTGTGGTGGTCTAGTGGCGAGTCAGTTATTGTTTGCTGATGACGAGTTGCTGGGTGTAGATTTGAGTGATAAACTGCAGAAGCTTGTTTCTGAGTTTAGAAGTGTTTGAAAGGAGAAAGTTGCAAGTAACTGAATAAAAGCAAGGTTTTTAGGTTTAGCACTAGAGAGAGCGAGAGAGATAGGTTAATTAGAGTGTAACTTTGAATAGTGAGAGTTTGGAGGAAGTGGAGTGTTTTAGATATCTGGGAGTGTACAAGGTAATGAGTGGAGCAGTGGGAGCTGAAATAAGCCATGGGGTGTGTTGGTGCTAAGTTCCTGGTCAAATTGAGAGATGTGTTGAAAGAGAGGTCACATTCTGCAAGGGCAAAGATGGGGGTGTAATGGTATAGTGGTACTTACACTGTTATATGGATGCATAAGCCATAGATAAAAGAATAGAAGAGTGTATAAGTTGGAAATGTCTGAGGACAGTATGTGGTGTAAGGAGGTTGATTGAAGAAGCAATGGTAAGGTAAGAAATGGGTGTGGTGTTTAGATGAGTATGTATGAGAGAGCTGAAGAAGGTGTGCTGCAATGGTTTAGGCATATGGAGAGGATGAGTAACGGGTGCAAGGAAGAGGGGGGAAACAGTTGAGGATGAGCTGGAAGGATGGAGTAAAAGTTGCTTTGTGATTTTGGGGCTTGTGCATTCTGGAAAGTGTGAAGTGTACATGGGATAGAGCTGGAGCAATGTGGTATACAGGGGGTGCAGTGCTGTCATTGAGCTAAACCAGGGCATTTGAAACAGTCAGGGGAGACAACATTTTTGGGCCTAGTTGTAGACAGGGGGTCTAACTTAGGCACATTATACATGACAGTTAGCTTGTAGATTTGAGCAAATAAGGCCATTCTTTGTTGGTGGTGTACCTTGCTCTCACAGGAAATGGTGACTAAGTGTGAAAAACATGCATGTTTATATTTATATCTTTTTTCTAGTGGTTCCACTTCCATTTGAATTTTTTATCAGATGATCACAGAGCTATGTCCAGAGGCGAGAAATATGCCATATATTTGTCAGAGGTGGAGGGAATGAAGAGAAGTGGGAAACCAAATTGGAGGTGGAAGGATGGAGTGAAAAAGATTTTGAGTGATCGGGGCCTGAACATGCAGGAGGGTGAAAGGCATGCAAGGAATAGAGTGAATTGGAATGATGTGGTATACTGGGGTCAACGTGCTGTCAGTGGATTGAACCAGGGCATGTGAAACGTCTGGGGTAAACCATGGAAAGTTCTGTGGGGCCTGGATGTGGAAAGAGAGCTGTGGTTTTGGTGCATTATTACATGACAGCTAGAGGCAGAATGTGAACGAATGTGGCCTTTGTTGTCTTTTCCTAACGCTACCTCGTGCTTATGAGGGGGAAGGGGGTTGTTATTTCATGTGTGGCGGGGTGGCGATGGGAATGAATTAAGGCAGACAGAATGAATTATGTACTTATGTATATATGTATATGTATGTGTGTGTATATATATGTATACGTTGAGATGTATAGGTATGTATATTTGCATGTGTGGACATGTATGTATATACATGTGTATGTGGGTGGGTTGGGCCATTCTGTCGTCTGTTTCCTTGCACTACCTCGCTAACGCGGGAGACAGTGACAAAGAAATGTAAAATAAAATATAATTTTAGTTTGAAAGCCATTTTTCTGCCTGAGACATAGCCTTATGTATATTTGTTTACATTTCCATTCTTTTTTGCTCTAGCCTTTTTTAGAAACAATTTCTTGAGTGTTCACCATAAGAAGCAAGAGGTAAGATCGGTGGGTGGTAAGCGATACAGATTGGTGGCTGTGATGTGTCACCTGCACCTCTATGCCACTGACATTGCAGGCATTGGTGTATTGCTTGTTGATTTTTGGGTGTCTGAATGAGCTGGCTTCATATATATGGTGATCAAAATAAGTGAAATCGTGGTGAATACTATATATTCATGAGATAAAATGATACATTAACCCTCCTGTAAGCATGTGGTCTCTATTTTACATAGAGGACTCTGTCTCCAGTGTAGTAGATGAATAATTATTTATACTTCAAAACCTACACTGGACATGAGTTGGAAAGTGTGAGGTTGAACAGAGAGCCTACATTATCTTTATTCTGAAAGTGGGAATGGAGTTGAAGATAATGACTGATTGACACATTGAATATCTGTACTTTTTTTTTTTTTTGTAACTGCTTTATGAATTTTTTTTATGTATTATAGCAAGCATTTACATAATGTTTCTTCTGCTTAACAAGTCCATATTTAATATTCATTGCAATTTGCTTTTATCAGATGATATTGCAATGGTTTATGTTACACTAAAAAATTTCCCATGTACCAGGTAGTTGCCATTATTGACTTATTAAGTGTGCTACTTATTAATTATTTATCAGTTGAGGAAAACATGATCCATAAACTTTTGCCTTTGTGGAATCTATAGAAAATATTCATATAGCCTTTCTACATAGATAGGATAATACACTGTAACAGAAACTTATTTTTTCCAGTACAAGAACAGCATCACAGTTGAGGGATTCTTAGTTGTGCGGTCAGACAAGACAAGATCTCAGCAGTTGAATTTAGCTGATGCAATGGACAAGTTGCGTCATATGATCCACACAGCTGCTTATGTTCCACCACCATCATCTAAAGAATCTTTTGAAAGAAGTCGTAGAAGGTAGGATATTAATCACTAAAGAGGGAAAACTTATTTTGAACCGAGATTAATGCATTGCAGTAAATCTTTATTATTGTTATTTCCAAAAGTACACAAAGTCCAGAGAGAAACTGCCTCCACCCTTTCACAAAGCAAAACAAAGAAGACTGCTGTGGTGAATTATAGATCCACCTAAAGCAAATCTTCAAAAGCAATAACTTGAAACTGAAAATATCATACTTTTTGCTGCTACAGTTAAAGTTTAACGAGAATCCATTTGTAATGGCAACTGTGTGGTTGGCTGTGCCTTCTGAAATTAAGGGTTAGACTGATTCCTTATGTATGGGCTGGATATTCATTCACTAGGTTAGGTCATATGCCAAAGGGAATAGAGCAAGGAAATCAGACTGAGCAGTATCATCTTTCCATTGAGATTTGGTAAGTTTATTTGGTTGGTCTTTATAGGAATGGACCAAAAGACATTGGTTGTGTACCTTTTCTCTCAAGGTTAGGTTACAAGTAAATTGGCAAGACTTAGATTTTATGGGGCTTACCTCTTTTTATAAGAATAGGCCAGATTATGTCTGTGGATGAAAAGTTAACTCTTGTTTTTTGTTTTAAATTTATTCGCCATTTCCCCCATTCACAAGGTAAAATCAGGAACAGACAAAGAAAGGCTGCATTTGCCTACATACATTCTCTAGCTCTCATGTGTAATGCACTGACAACATAGCCCTCTACCCACAACCAGGCCAACAGACCTTTCCATAATGTTCCTTGGCTGGTTCATATGTCCTGGGTCAGACCAATGATGGCATGTCACCCCATATAACACATTGCTCTGATTCATTCTATCTTATGCACATCTCTTACCATCATGCATGTTCAGGCCCTGGTCATTCAGTATCTTTTTCATTCTATCCTTCCACCTCCAATTAGGTCTCCCCCTTCTCCCCTCCACCTCTGACACATATTTCTCTCTTTCAGCTTCTCCAAATCTCTCTGTATCTCCAAACCATTTCAGCTCACCCTCTTCAACCACACAGCCTTTAATACCACACCTCTCTCTTACCCTTTTATTACTTGATCAAAACACCTCACTCCACATTTACAGTGACCATTTCTTAAGCTCCCAGGACCTTCGCCCCTCACCCACCCTATGACTCAGTTCCACTTCTATGGTTCCATTCACTGGCAAGTTCACTCCTAGGTATCTAAAACACCACCTATACCGAATTTCCTCCATTTAAACTCTCATCCAGCTAACCTGTCCCTCTGAACCTAATAACCTTACATTTATTCACATTTACTCTCAACTTCTCATTTCACACTCTCCCAAACTCAAATTTCAACTTTTGCAGTTTATCACTCAAATCTGCCCCCTGTGTTGTGACATCTGCAAACAACGACCAACTCACCTCCCAGGCCCCCTCAGCCCCTACTGACTGCATACTTGCCTGTTTCCAAGACCATTGCATTTACCTCCCTCACTACTCTATCCATAACCAAATTAGATAGCCAATGTGACATAACACTAACACACCCCTGCTGCAAACCAACCTTTACCCGGAACAGTTCACTTTCCTCTCATCCTACTTACATGCACACCTTACACTCTTGATTAAAAACTACTCTGCTTTTAATAGTTTTCCTTCCACACTGTGCATCTGTAAGACCTTCCACAAGGCATCTCTATCAACCCTAACATATGCTTTCCCCAGATCCATAAATATCACACACAAATCCTTCTGTTTCTGCAAGTATTTCTTACATTCTTTAAGGCAACGACATGATCCATACATTCTCTTCTGCCCCTGAAACCACATAGTTCCAACCCAATCTAATGCGTTGCACTTGCCTTCATCTTATCAATTACCACTCCCATACAATCTTATCATGTACTCTCAATAAACTTGTTTCTTTGTAGTTTGAACACTCACCTTTGTTTCCCTTGTCTTTATACAGTGGCACTATACAAGCATTCTAACAGTCTTCAGGCACCTTACCATGATCCTTATGTACATTGAAAATCCTGATTAACCAGTCATCAGCACAGTCACCCCACCCACTCCTTTGAGAAATTCAGTTGCAGTACTGTCCAATCCATTTGCCTTGTCACATTCCATCTTATATAAAGCTTTCACCACCTCTTCTCTTTCCACCAAACGACTTCCTGTAACTCTTTCACTTCACATACCTCCATGACCCAAACATCCTACATCTGCCACCCTATCAACAGTCCTTCAAAATACTCCTCTTCACTACCTGTCACTACTTCCCCATTTGCTTCCTTCACCATTGCTCCCATTTCTCTTGTTTTTCTCACTATTAACCTACCTTCAAAACATCCTTTTATTCTTTGCAAAATTTACTGATACTTGCTCACCCCAACTCTCATTTTCCCTCTTTCAACCCCTGTACCTTCCTCTTGACCTATCACTTTCTCTTGTACATCTCACAGTAACTTGCACTCCTTTCCAGTAAGTACCATCCATTCACCTCCTTTTTCTCTTTCATTAGCAACTTTACCAACTCTCATTACCCTTTCTCACCTCTGATCTTTTGCATGCCACAGGCTTTTAAATTCTTCCCCCACTACTCTTGCCTTTTGTCATTTTACACTTAATCTCTTCTGGTACTGCTATACATAAGTCTCTATCCCAAGCACACTCACTTTCACAGCCTTCCTCTCACCCATATTGTTTCCTCTTTTATGAAAACTCCCAAATCTTCACCCCTGCCTCCACTAGGTAATGATCAGACATCCCACCATCTGTCCCTCTCAGCACATTCACATCAAATGCCTCTTTTTGCACATCTATCAGCTAGTTTGTTATCCAGTGTGCCAGGTAACCATCTGTCTTGCTCACATACATATACTTGCATATGTCCCTCTTTTTAAATCACTTATTCTCAATAACCAGGCATTTCTCTGCACACAACTCCACAAGCTGTTCACCTTACTAAATACCCCATGCTCCACAATATTACTCAGAATTACCACATTATTCACCTTCACATTTAAATTATAACTAATGCCCAGTCTTTTGCATCAAAACTGCTGATACACTTACTCAGCTGCTCCCAAAACACTTCCTTCTTATCTTTCTTCTCATTGCCAGGTGCAAAAGCACTGTTAATCACCCGTCTCTTGCAATCCACTTTCATTTCATCCACATCAGTCAAGAGCACTTCCTTACACTCTTTCACACATTTGCAAATCAGCTTCAACAGTTGTAGTACTCCTTTCTTAGCTTTTGCTCCCACACCAAACCCTGACTTTCCCCTAAGACAACTCCAGACCATTCTTTCCTTTTATCTCTGAGCTTTGTTTATCTCAGAGCTAGACCATCCATGTACCTTTCCTCGCACATACTACCTGTCTCTCCATTCCTCTCATCTTGGTTACATCCATACACATTCATACACCCTAGCCTGAGCCTTTGAGGAGGATAAGCACTTCTCACTTCATTCTTTCTGTTCCGTCTTTTAGCAACTGAAAGGGGGAAGGTTTCCAGCCCCCCCAAGCTCTTGCCCCTTAAGTCACCCTGTACGACATGGAGGGAAAACAGAACATACTTATTTGCCATTTCCTGGTTTGTGTGGTAATGCCAAGAACAAATTAATAGTGGTCTCATTTTTTCCTTCCACTTTTAAACTGTTGTGTATAATACTCCAAAATCAAAGTCCACATCCACAGCAAAATCCCACACTCCACACACCTTACTATTGTTTTCTGATTGCTTTATAAGACAGCATTGAATACATCACTCCAATTTACTCTATCCCTTGTATGCTTCACACCTTCAAGCCCTGATAGCTCAAAACATCCTTCCATCCTGTCCCATGTCTTTCCCTTCTCCTTGTTCCATCCATTCCTGATATGTACCTCCTTAATATCTCCCTTATCTTATCTGATGTTCAGACCATTTCAGCTCACCTCCTCTAGTCTCTCTTATAACCACACTTCTCTCTAATACTTATTTTTCGTTGATCAGGCCCTTCTCACACCTTATATATTCCTCAAACATTTTATTTGCAACACATCCACCCTCTTTCATTCAATTTTTGTAGGCTTATGCCTCACATCTCTACTGCACTGCTAGGACTACTATACCATCAAACAAACCCATTCTTCCTCCATAGATAGTGAAATTTCTTTCCTTATGCTCTTCAGGACCCCATCTCACCCCCCACCCTGTAGATTACTTCTGTTCCCATGACTCCATCTGGTGCCATATACACTGCTAGTCATATAAAACAGTCCACTTCCTGCAGGTTTTCCACAGTCAAACTCGCACTCCAACAAAAACAGTCCACTTCCTGCAGGTTTTCCACAGTTAAACTCGCACTCCAACAATTGTCATCTCTTCACATTCACTTTTAACTTTCTCATTTCATGTACTCTCCCAGACTCAGAAACCATTTTATGTAGCTTCTCAATCTTTCTCTGAAGTGAGAAGTTCTTTGATGAGACTGTACCAGCAAAATGGGGATAGAGGGGTTTCTAAGCCTTGGAGGTTCATGAAATATCTCCCAGAGGAAAGGTGTTTTATGTTCTTTTAAACATATATTTCTGACATTCTGACACTTTAATTCAGATCTTACTACAGAGCCATATTCATTTTGAAATATTATTCAATAGGCACAAGCCATATGAAAGTAAACTTCCATATATATGAATAATTACCAGTATTTGTTGTTACCAGACATGAGGCATCAGTGCGAGAACGCTTACGCCAGAAGAGGGTACGCTCCCAGGTTAAGCAAGGAAGACAAGAACCTCAGTGTGACTAATAATATGCTATGACGTAATGATAGTATAAAAATTGCAATATTTGAAGTACGACGAAGTGTCACGGAAAGAAGATTCTGTTTTATGTCCTCAGACTTTGTTTTGTAATTGAAACTAAATTGTTTTTGCTTAGAGCTTACCTACCTGATGAATAGAAAATAGACTGAATTACCTTTATATAATTAGTGTAAAACTATTACAGGACATCTTATTTTGCCTTCCGATTAAATTTAGTTGTTTTGTTATTTAAAGCAATATTTTGATTTTCATCAGATCACAATTTCAAGATGTAATGTCCTTTTATTAACAATTTATATTGTTAATTTTGTATATTTTGTGAATAGATATATGTATGTCTGTATGAATATATGCAACTTTACTAATATAATAAATAAGATCATTGTCATCTTTTTTTATACCTAATTGCTTTTTCTTGTGCGAGTTAGCATGAGGCACAGATAAAAAAAAGACTCATTTGCACACATTCTCCTTTGCATATGTATCATTTACCACATTGCAATAATGACCATTTACCCCAACTCCACTCATTCACACATAAGTATTTATGTATGCCCCTTTTCTAACCTACAGACAGAACCCTGCAAACATGAGAACACTTGCTCTGAGGAGTTAAAAGAGCAGTTGTACACTAAACAACGTGGCAAATTCATGAGAATTTACTCTTTCCAACCACCATAAAATGAATGGGATCAATGGATGCTCATCCCGAGGTACCATTCAGTAACCTGCCCAGGCCCTTGACATCACAGTATGGAGTTTACATGGTATGGCCCAACCAGCCAGCACCATTAATTTCACTTAACAGTATGTGTGTAGTGTCTCCATTTTTGTTCTTTCTTTTCTCAATATGTAACACATTGCATTTTCACTTACTCATAGTTTACATGACTGTCATTAATTAGTTTATTCCTTTTAAAAAAAGTGTGATATATCTTCAGTGCAACTAATGCTACCTTAATACTAGCATTACCTATGATGGCAATAAAGCTTATTCTGGTGAACTAAGCCAGGGAATACCCCCATATTCCCAGCATATCATTGAAGATGACCAAGAGGGGCAGGGTATAGGGGTCAGGAAACCCTTCCTTTCTTGTATTTCAGTTTCTTAAAGATGAAATGGAAGATGGGGCCGAGCAAGGAGAGCTCATCCTCCTTAAAGGAACAGGTTGAGGTGTCTGAATGTGTGTGGATGTAACCTACAAGAAAATAAAGGAGAGAAAGGTAATATATTTGATGAAAGGAACTTGGAATTTCTGTCTCTGAGTGAGACAAAGTTCAAAGGTAAGGGGGAAGAACGTTTTGGGAATGTCTTGGGGTAAAGTTAGGGTTTTGAGCTAGGGAAAGTTAGGAGTATTACTACAACTTTAGCACTTAAGGGAATGTGTCAGTTTCAGAAAGTGAGCTCCAAATTCCTATGGGTAGAAATGAAAGTGGATTACACGAGATGGGCAATTATTAGTGCTTATGAACCTGGTCATAAAAAAAGAAAGATGAATATAGGCAAGAGTTTTAGGAGCAGCGAAGTGAGTGTGTCAGCACTTTTGATGCAAGAAATTGGGTATTAGTGATGGATGGTTTAAAAGAGTAATGTGGCAGTTAAGAGTATAATACTGGGGAATGGGATATTTAGTAAGATTAATAGAAATGGTGACCAGCTTGTGGAGTTGTGTTGTAAAAGGATTGGGAATAACTGGTTTAAAAAGAGGGGCATACATATGTATATGTGGCTGAGTAGGAAAGATGGTATGATGGCATTATTGAACTGCAAACTAGTCGACAGTTGTGCAGAAGAGAGACTTGGATACGACTGTGTTGATGGAAAGCTGGTAGGATGTCTAATCATTCATTACCTGGTAGAGTTTTTCAGAAAAGAGGAAATAATTTGAGTGAGAAGGGGAAGGTGAAAGTAAATGAGCTTGGAACAGAGACATAAGTCAAGAAATACAAGGAGAGATAGAATGTACAATGGCAATAGGATTGCATGAAGAATGTGAGGTATTTAGTGAAGAAATGTTGGTATGTGCAAGAGAAGTGGCAGCATATGGAAGGCGGGAGGTTGGCAGTTGAGAAAGGGAAGCGAGTGGTAGAATGATGAAGTACAGTTGCTAGTAAGAGAGAAAAGAGTGGTTTATGGGCAGTACTCACAGGGAAAATGTGAATGATTGAGAGAGGTACAAAGGAAAGCAGCAAGGGGTGAAGAGGAAGGTAAAGAGGTTGAAGAAAAGGGGGTAATTGAGAGTTAGGTGAGTGATTATCAGCAAATTTCAGGGAGAATAACATATTCTCAAAGGAAGATAACTGAGAAAAACAAAACAACAAATGGGAACACTGTAGAAGGGGGCAAATGAGAGACTGGTCACAGGTAGTGATGAGGTGGAGCGAGCATTTTGAAGGATGCTGAATGTGTTTGATGAGGGTGTTTGCGTAGGGAAGGTATGCAAAGTGAGAGAAACCTAGAAAGTGGGTTCGGTGAAGAGAAAGAAGAGGTGGTGAAAGCTTTGTGCAAGACGAAATATAGCAAGGCAACTAGAGTGGATGGTATTGTTGATGAATTTCTTAAAGGGGTGACTATGCTGATGATTGGTTAGTTGGGATATTGACTTGTTAGTTGGGATTTTCAGTGAATGAGGACTGGCAGAATGTATGTATAGTACCATTGTATAAAGGCATGGGGAACAAATGTTAGTGTTTGAACTACAGAGGTATAAATTTATTGAGTGTACCTGGCAAGTTGCATAGGAGAGAGATGATCGAGAGGGTGAAGGCATGTGCAGAGCACCAGATTCAGGAGGAAGTAGTTTCAATAGTGGTAGATGTGTGGATCATGTATTTTCTTTAAATAATGTGTGAAAAACACTTAGAGAAACAGGGCTAGAAACCCTCCCCTGATTGTATTTTAACTTTCTATGAGGGGAAACAGGAGTCATGCGGGGAGCGCTCATCCTCCTCGAAGGCTAAGACTGGGGTGTCTAAACGTGTTTGGATGTAACCAAGATCAGAAAAAAGGAGAGATAGTATGTTTGAGGTAAGGAACCTGGATGTTTTATCTCTGAGGGAAACGAAGCTCAAGTGTAAAGGGGGTCAAGTGGTTTGGGAATGTCTTGGGAGTAGTCAGGGGTTGGTAAGAGGACAAGAGCAAAGGAATAAGTAGCACTACTCCTGAAGCAGGAGTTGTCGGAATATGTGATAAGAGTGTAAGAAAGTAAACTCTAGATTGATATGGGTAAAACTGAAAGTGGATGGAGATAAATGGGTGATTATTGGTGCCTATGCATCTGGTCATGAGAAGAAAGATCATGAGAGGCAAGTGTTTTGGGAGCAACTGAGTGAGTGTGTTAGCAGCTTTGGTGCACAAGAACGGGTGATAGTGATGGGCGATTTGAATGCAAAGGTGAGTAATGTGGCAATTGAGGGTATAATTAGCGTACATGGGGTGTTCATTTTTATAAATGGAAATGGTGAAAAGCTTGAAGATTTGTGTGCTGAAAAAGGACTGGTGACTGGGAATACTTGTTTTAAAAAGAGAGATACACATAAGTATTAGTTTGTAAGTAGGAGAGATGGCCAGAGCGTTATTGGATTACATGTTAATTGATAGGTGCGTGAAAGAGAGACCTTTGGATGTTAATGTGTTGAAAGGGGCAACTGGAAGGATGTCTGATCATTATCTTGTGGAGGCCAAGGTGAAGATTTGAGGTTTTCAAAAAGGAGAGAGGATGTTGGGATGAAGAGAGTGGTGAGAGTAAGTGAACTTGGAAAGGAGACGTGTGAGAAAGTACTATGAGAGATTGAGTGAAGAATGGAAAAAGGTGAGAGCAAATGACGAAAGGGGAGTGGGAGAGGAATGGGATGTATTTAGAGATGCAGTGATGGCTTACGCAAAAGATGCTTGTGGCGTGAGAAAGGAGGGAGGTGTGCAGATTAGAAAGAGTATTGAGAGGTGGGACGAAGAAGTAAGGTTGTTAGTGAAAGAGAAGGGAGAGGCATTTGGACGACTTTTGCAGGGAAGTGCGAATGACTGGGAGATGTATAAAAGAAAAGAGGCAGGAGGCCAAGAGAAAGATGTAAGAGGTGAAAAAGAGGGTAAATGAGAGTTGGGGTAAGAGAGTATCATTAAATTTAGGGAAAATAAAAAGATGTTATATGGTTGCGAGGCATGGGCTATAGATAGGGTTGTGCGGAGGAGGGTGGATGTGTCGGAAATGAGATGTTTGAGGACAATGTGGTGTGAGGAGGTTTGATCGAGTAAGTAATGAAAGGGTAAGAGAGATGTGTGGTAATAAAAAGAGCGTGGTTTAGAGAGCAGAAGAGGGTGTATTGAAATGGTTTGGTCACATAGAGAGAGTGAGTGATGAAAGTTTGACAAAGATGATATATGTGTCGGGTGGAGGGAACGAGGAGAAGTGGGAGACCAAATTGGAGGTGGAAGGATGGAGTGAAAAAGATTTTGAGCAATTGGGGCCTGAACATGCAGGAAGGTGAATGGTATGCAAAGAATAGAGTGAATTGGAATGATGTGGTATACTGGGGTGGACGTGCTGTGTATGGATTGACCAGGGCATGTGAAACATCTGGGGTAAACCTTGGGAGGTTTTGTGGGGCCTAGATGTGGAAAGGGAGCTGTGGTTTTGGTGCATTACATATGACAGCTAGAGACTGAGTGTGAACTTATGTGGCCTTTGTTGTCTTTTCCTAGCGCTACTTCGCACATACGTGGGTGGAGGGGGTGTCATTTTATTTGTGGCGGGGTGGCAGCAGGAATGGCTAAAGGTAGCATATATGAATATGCATATGTGTATATATGTATATGTCTGTGTATGTATATGTATGTACATGTTGAAATGTATAGGTATGTATATGTGCGTGTGTGGGCGTTTATGTATATACATGTGTATGTGGGTGGGTTGGGCCATTCTTTCGTCTGTTTCCTTGCACTACCTCACTAATGTGGGAGACAGCAACATAGTATAATAATAATAAAAAAAAAGGCCCCACGGACCTTCCATGGTTTACCCCCAGATGCTTCACATGCCCTGGTTCAATCCACTGATAGCACATCGACCCAGGTATACCACATCATTCCAATTCACTCTATTTCTTGCATGCCTTTCCTCCTCCTGTATGTTCAGGCCCCGATCGCTCAAAATCTTTTTCATTTCATCCTTCCACCTCCAATTTCGTCTCCCGCTTCTCCTTTTTCCCTCCACCTCTGACACATATATCCTTTGTCAATCTTTCCTCACTCATTCTCTTCATATGTCCAAACCATTTCAACACACCCTCTTCTGCTCTCTCAACCACACTCTTTTTATTACCACACATCTCTCTTCCCCTTTCATTACTTGATCAAACCACCTTACACCACATATTGTCCTCAAACATTTCATTTCCAACACATCCACCCTCTTCACACAACCCTATCTATAGCCCATGCTTTGCAACCATATAGGATTGTTGGAACCACTATTCCTTCAAACATACCCATTTTTGCTCTCCGAGATAACGTTTTTGCCTTCCACACATTTTTCAATGCTCCCAGAACCTTTGCTCCCTCCCCCTTCCTGTGACTTGCTTCCGCTTCCAAGGTTCCATCCTCTGCTAAGTCAACTCCCAGATATCTAAAACACTTCACTTCTTCCATTTTTTCTCCATTAAAACTTACTTCCCAACCTTACTGAACGTAATAACCTTGCTCTTATTAGTTTAACCTTCTAGGTGGTAGTCACTTGAAGTTTACTTAGGGCACAAAAAATAAGAAATCCCGTTATTGTGATGTAACTTGTGAACGCTCATCAGCGAGATGTATGCAAGCAAGTTAGGTGATTTTTCTTAATTTCACATGCTGTCAGAGATGGGCAGGCCTTAACTTGTCTTGCAATCACTATATGGGCACAAGGAGACACTAATCTTGACCTTGCAGATTTGGAAAGAGGAGCTGGTGAAGTAGACTCCCCAAAATCCTTAAACCACTTCACCAATCTTTGAATACTTCACAAAAAGACATGTTTGATCTGCAATAAATTCTGAATCATGCTCTGCTTTGTATAAAGCTATCACTGCTGCAATGACCTCCTTGCTATAACTCTCCTAGGTATAACAGGATGGCACAATATCTAGGTAACTGTAGACAGATATGAAGGAAAAACAGGAAGATTATGATGTTCTACAAAGCTCATAATACCTGGACCATATGAATGAAATTCAGTGCAATTTTTAAAAATATGCTATGAAATATGCTGTCACAGCAGAATAAATAAAGTTATGGTGGGGCTTGTGATGGCATCCACCACTGTTGCATCTACTTTTTTCATTGTACATTATTATCAACAAAGACCTTCCTCAATCTTTATACTCATCTAGCCCTGAAGATAATGCACCCATTTATCATTCAAACAATTTACTTTTCTCCATATATTTTCAGCACATTCCAGCTAAAATAAAATCTTTCTGTAGATGGATAATTCCTGCATAAACTCTTCTACCACCTATAATTCTGTACATCAGTAAAGTCACTCCTTGCAACCAGTCCTTTCCTAAAAAATACTCACTCCAGGCTTATGCTCATCCTCCAAACAACGAGGCATTTACTAAAGTATCCACAATTCCAGACTCATACACATGTACAGATTATTTTGCTTAGTCCTTTATCATTCATGATAAATATTATATACAATACCTCCTGTCATGACTGAAACATTCACTTTATACACAAATAATTTTCTTTGGCATTTGACGAGCAGTTAAGTTTGACGTATGTTATAGCTTGAACTCAACACATTTTTGAGAGAAGTTGGCTTTACAATTAGTGTTCACTCAGAGAATGATGAATAAACAGGTATTGTTTCCTAATGGATCTCATGTCCTCCCATAATGTGCCACAGTTAACCATTTCTTTCTGTATATTCTCATGCAATTCATGGTTCCATATTACATACTGCTTTTTAGTAATAAATCTATATTATTCCTATGCAGTGCAGCAGCAATCATGTTTTCCATCTTTTAGAAACTTCCCATGCATTCCTCATGTGTCGTAGAAGGCAACTAAAGGGGACTGGAGTGGGGGGCTGGAAACCCTCCCCTCCTTGTATTCTAACTTTCTAAAAGGGGAAACAGAAGGAAAAAGGTGAGAACAAAGGACATAAGGGGAGTGGGGGAGGAATGGGATGTACTTAGGGAAGCAGTAAAGGCTTGCGCAAAAGATGCTTGTGGCATGAGAAGCATGGGAGGTGGGCAGATCAGAAAGGGTTGTGAGTGGTGGGATGAAAAAGTAAGATTATAAGAGAAAGAGAAGAGAGAGGCATTTGGACGATTTTTGCAGGGAAATAATGCAAATGACTGGGAGATGTATAAAAGAAAGAGACAGGAGGTCAAGAGAAAGGTGCAAGAGGTGAAAATGAGGGCAAATGAGAGTTGGGGTGAGAGAGTATCATTAAATTTTAGGGAGAATAAAAAGATGTTTTGGAAGGAGGTAAATAAAGTGCGTAAGACAAGGGAACAAATGGGAACATCAGTGAAGGGGCTAATGGGGAGGTGGTAACAAGTAGTGGTAATGTGAGAAGGAGATGGAGCGAGTATTTTGAAGGTTTGTTGAATGTGTTTGATGATAGAGTGGCAGATATAGGGTGTTTTGGTCGAGGTGGTGTGCAAAGTCAGAGGGTTAGGGAGAATGACTTGGTAAACAGAGACGAGGTAGCAAAAGCTTTGCGGAAGATGAAAGCCGGCAAGGCAGCAGGTTTGGATGGTATTGCAGTGGAATTTATTAAAAAAGAGGGTGACTGTATTGTTGACTGGTTGGTAAGGTTATTTAATGTATGTATGACTCATGGTGAGGTGCCTGAGGATTGGAGGAACGCTTGCATAGTGCCATTGTACAAAGGCAAAGGGGATAAAAGTGAGTGCTCAAATTACAGAGGTATAAGTTTGTCGAGTACTCCCGGGAAATTATATGGGAGGGTATTGATGGAGAGGGTGAAGGCAAGTACAGAGCATCAGATTGGGGAAGAGCAGTGTGGTTTCAGAAGTGATAGAGGATGTGTGGATCAGGTGTTTGCTTTGAGGAATGAATGAGAAATACTTAGAAAAGCAAATGGATTTGTATGAAGCATTCATGGATTTGGAGAAGGCATATGATAGAGTTGATAGAGATGCTCTGTGGAAGGTATTAAGAATATATGGTGTGGGGGGCAAGTTGTTAGAAGCAGTGAAAAGTTTTTATCAAGGATGTAAGGCATGTGTACGTGTAGGAAGAGAGGAAAGTGATTGGTTCTCAGTGAATGTAGGTTTGTGGCAGGGGTGTGTGATGTCTCCATGGTCATTTAATTTGTTTATGGATGGGGTTGTTAGGGAGGTGAATGCACGAGTTTTGGAAAGAGGGGCAAGTATGCAGTCCATTGTGGATGAGGGAGCTTGGGAAGTGAGTCATTGTTGTTTGGTGATGATACAGTGCTGGTGGCTGATTTGTGTGTGAAACTGCAGAAGCTGGTGACTGAGTTTGGTAAAGTGTGTAAAAGAAGAAAGCTGAGAATAAATGTGAATAAGAGCAAGGTTATTACGTACAGTTGGGAGATAAGTTTGAATGGAGAAAAACTGGAGGAACTGTTAGTGTTTTAGATATCTGGGAGTGGATTTGGCAGCGGATGGAACTATGGAAGAGGAAGTGAATCATAGGGTGGGGGAGGGGGCGAAAGTTCTGGGAGCATTGAAGAATGTGTGGAAGTCGAGAACATTAACTCGGAAAGCAAAAATGGGTATGTTTGAAGGGATAGTGGTTCCAACAATGTTATATGGTTGCAAGGCATGGGCTATAGAGTTGTGCGGAGAAGGGGGGATGTGCTGGAAATGAGATGTTTGAGGATAATATATGGTGTGAGGTGGTTTGATTAAGTAATAATAGGGTAAGAGAGATGTGTGGTAATAAAAAGAGTGTAGTTGAGAGAGCAGAAGAGGGTGTTTTAAAATGGTTTGGTCACATGGAGAGAATGAGTGAGGAAAGATTGACAAAGAGGATATATGTGTCAGAGGTGGAGGGAATGAGGAGAAGTGGGAGACCAAATTGGAGGTGGAAAGATGGAGTGAAAAAGATTTTGAGTGATCGGTACCTGAACATGCAGGAGGGTGAAAGGCGTGCAAGAAATAGAGTGAATTGGAACGATGTGGTATACCGGGGTCGACGTGCTGTCAATGGATTGAACCAGGGCATGTGAAGCATCTGGGGTAAACCATGGAAAGTTCTGTGGGGCCTGGATGTGGAAAGGGAGCTGTGGTTTTAGTGCATTATACATGACAGCTAGAGACTGAGTGTGAATGAATGTGGCCTTTGTTGTCTTTTCCTAGCGCTACCTCGTGCACATGCGGGAGGGAGGGGGTTGTTACTTCATGTGTGGTGGGGTGGGATGGGAATGAATAAAGGCAGACTATGAATTATGTACATGTGTATATATGTATATGTCTGTGTGTACATATATGTATACGTTGAGATGTATAGGTATGTATATTTGCGTGTGTGAACGTGTATGTACATACATGTGTATGTAGGTGGATTGGGCCATTATTTCGTCTGTTTCCTTGCACCACCTCGCTAATGCGGGAGACAGCGACAAAGCAAAATAAATAAAATAGAATGAAATACAAATATTTATAAGCTTACAGTAAGGTACAAAGTTTCTGGTGAAAGAAAAGATATGAGAACTCAATGTTTAT
The DNA here is from genome assembly GCF_036320965.1 of Panulirus ornatus. Classification (NCBI taxonomy): domain Eukaryota; kingdom Metazoa; phylum Arthropoda; class Malacostraca; order Decapoda; family Palinuridae; genus Panulirus; species Panulirus ornatus. The sequence continues at coordinate 17,302,671 of NC_092233.1, read as the reverse complement.
TATAAACAACAAAGTTTAGGAAAGGTAAACATGAGAAACACTGAGGCTGAGTACACTGAACATGAGACAGTATCCACCAACATAATCTGTATCTAGTACAGAACAAGTGAACTGCAGGACGTTAAAGCTTTGGACGTAAACTGGCAGTAATTAATATACCTGGATTGTGTGTGGACCTCAGAATCCACTGAATTACTGTTCACAATGGAATAAGTGGTGATATACTGGGTCAGCCCTTAATATGAGTTGAGTGTGTAAAGCTGTATAGGAATTTTGTGACCATTTACCATATCCATGTACAATGCATTATTTTGAGTATATCATGTGATAAGAGAAATTTACTTAGTTTTAAGTATGATACATAGATTTCCATAAAATTGGAGCTTTACATTATGAAAGCCATTTACTTAAGTGTATTTTATCTCGCAAAATAATTTATGGTTTTGATGTGAAGATCATTATACGGTACACCACTGCACAGCATCACCACATTGATTATTGGCCCCTTGTATCTCCTTCCTTCTTGACTTATCATTCTTTTTGCATGTTGAGGGGATTCTTATTCTTCCATCCATCAGTGAGACAGTGTGTGTTGCTCCCATCCTCTGACGAGCAGTTAGTGTTAGGTGATGATACACAAGCTGAGGTGGTATCACGGCTCAGGCAAATGGCGACATCTGTAAAAGATATCTCAATTAAAATCTTTGTAATATTAAAATCGATTACATATAAGCAAATGATTGACAAATTTGTGAAGATAGTGAGAACAAATATACTATACTTATCATGTTTCATTTTCCTGTGGTTTTATGCAAATACTGGAAGCGATGAAGAATGTATGGAAGGAGATGACATTATCTTGGAGCAAAAATGGGTATGTTTGAAGGAATGGTAGTTCCAACAATCCTACATGGTTGCGAGGGTTGTGCGGAGGAGGGTGCGTGTATTGGAAAAGAAATATTTGAGGACAATATTTGGTGTGAGATGGTTTGATGAAGTAAGTAATGAAAGGGTAAGAGAGATGTGTGGTAATAAAAAGTGTGGTTGAGAGAGCAGAAAAGGGTGCATTGAAATGGTTTAGACATATGGAGAGAATGAGTGAGGAAAGATTGACAAAGAGGACATATTTGTCAGAGGTGGAGGGAACAAGGAGAAGAAGGAAACCAAATAGGAGGTGGAAGAATGGAGTGAAAAAGATTTTGAACGATTGGGGCCTGAACATATAGGAGGGTGAGAGGCGTGCAAGGAATAGAGTGAATTGAAACGATGTGGTATGTGGGGTTGACAACCTGTCAATGGACTGAATCAGGGCATGTGATGCGTCTGGGATAAACCATGGAAAGGTCTGTGGGGCCTGGATGTGGATATGGAGCTGTGATTTTGGTGCATTACACATGACAGCTAGAGACAGAGTGTGAACGAATGTGGCCTTTTTGTCTGTCTTCCTGTGTTGATATACATATACATTTTTTTCCATACGTATTCGCTCTTTCCCATGTTAGCGAGGTAGCGTTAAGAAATGAGGACAGTGCCTTAGAAGGAATATCCTCACTTGGCCCCTTCTCTGTTCCTTCTTTTCGAAAATTAAAGAATGAGAGGGGGAGGATTTCCAGCTCCCCTGCTCCCTCCCCTTTTAGTTGCCTTCTACTACATGCAGGGAATATGTGGGAAGTATTCTTTCTTCCCTATCCCCAAGGGAATATATATATATATATATATATATATATATATATATATATATATATATATATATATATATATATATTTATTATTTATTTATTTTGCTTTGTCGCTGTCTCCCGCGTTTGCGAGGTAGCGCAAGGAAACAGACGAAAGAAATGGCCCTACCCACCCCCATACACATGTATATACATACACGTCCACACACGCAAAAATACATACCTATACATCTCAATGTACACACATATCTACACACACAGACACATACTAAATATATACCCATGCACACAATTCACACTGTCTGCCTTTATTCATTCCCATCGCCACCTCGCCACACATGGAATACCATCCCCCTCCCCCCTCATGTGTGCGAGGTAGTGCTAGGAAAAGACAACAAAGGCCCCATTCGTTCACACTCAGTCTCTAGCTGTCATGCAATAATGCCCGAAACCAAAGCCTTTCCACATCCAGGCCTCACACAACTTTCCATGGTTTACCCCAGACGCTTCACATGCCCTGATTCAATCAATTGACAGCACGTCAACCCCGGTATACCACATCGATCCAATTCACTCTATTCCTTGCCCGCCTTTCACCCTCCTGCATGTTCAGGCCCCGATCACTCAAAATCTTTTTCACTCCACCTTTCCACCTCCAATTTGGTCTCCCATATATATGAATTTCCCAGTAAGGGGTAAAAGGTGTATGCCTCTTGTCTCCAACCACTCATGGTCGTTTATCTACCTATAAGGGATATCACTGGTCACGGCCAAACCCACTACAATAATTTGTTGCTTCCACCATTACATAATCATCATTCTGAATGTACGTAATAAATGAAACTTGGTATTTAATGAATACAAAGAAATAAGCAGTGGTAGAACACAATCAGCCCCTTAGGGAAAAACATAAGCATGCAAGGTCGTCTCGTCAGTGTGACCTCGGCAGCCACCAAACAACCAACAGGTGTCCTCTGCCAAGTGTTAAAAATATGTGTCTGTGCCTGTGAAGTGTGGGCCCACATCCTCTGCTGGCATCTGAGACCAGTGATACATTCCTCTTACTTGTATTTTAATGAATCTTGTATTACACTAAAAATTAATATGTCCTTACTGGCACGAGATAAGCTTATGATAACATATTTTGTTAAAGAGGGGCAGAAAATAAACTAATACATGACTACAGCAAATTAGAATTCAACCTCTCTGGCCAAAATCTCCAGAGCTTCAAAATTTCCTGTAACATGACTCATCTCTTGAAAAACTGGATAGCAGCAAATGTAACTAATTACATACATTCTCGTGCACTAAATCTGTCCACACCTGTTCTTAACTAAAATATCTGGTAGATAAAGACAGCCTGAGGGCTGATATCTAAAATAACTGGTGGACAATGACTCTGCTAACATGTTCTTGATCATCATCTGATTCTTTGACAGACCAAACTGTTATTTGCAAAGGGTTCAACCTAGACTTGATTCATAAGTGCAGGCAAGGGCAAACTTTCTAACACTGTAACCAAAGCGATAATATGACTGGGATATTGTAGTGATATATGAATTCATCATCAACTACTGCAGTGATACATGGTCAACATATACTATTGTGATACAAGAAGTAATCAGAGTATGCTGATACACAAGGTCATCACTGGGTACTGTAGTGATCCAAGAGGTCATCACTGCACACTGCAGTGACACAAGAGGTCAGTACTGGGTACTGTGGTGATACATGAGGCAATTACAGTGTATTATAGTAATACATTAAGTGAAAATGAGGTCATCATTGGGTGCTTAAGTGATATATGAAACCATAGTTGGGTTTGTAGTTATACACGAAATCATCAGTACTGAAGTGATACACGAGGTCAATACCCAGTACTGTGGTGATACATAAGGTCAATAGTGAGTAATGTTATCATCAGGTACTGTAATGATACAAGATGTCAACATCAAGTACTGTTGTAGTGATACACAAGGTCAACATCAGGTAATGTTAAAATACAAAATGCCAACATCAGATACAGTAGTGATACACAAGGTCAACATCTGGTACTGTAATGATACACAAGGTCAACATCAGGTTTTGTAGTGATACACAAGGTCAACACATGGGGCATTAAGTAATACATGAAGTTAACAAAGGGGGGCGTTACAGTAGTACATGTGAACACATCAAGTACTAAAGTGATACACGAGATGAAATTATGGGGCATTAGCGACATTCCAGATCAACACGCGTGGTATTATGGTGACATAAGGCTGTGGCATGTGGAATAATGGTGATGCACATGTGATTCATGAGGCTGCAGGAGAGGGATCGTGAGGCCAACACAAGAATCATGAAGATAACAGAGTGGAATCATCGGGCAAACACAAGGGACAGTGGGAATTATATGGCTGACACAGAGGAATCATGAGACTGATGCAGACGAATCATGACACGGGAATCACAAGGATGACGAGAAGGATCATGAAGTTCACACGAATAATGGGATTGACACAAGGGAATCGTACTGAATAGATGGAGAATCACGAGACTGACACAGGGGAATCATGAAGCTACGACAGGAATCACAGGGCCGACACAGGGGAATCGTACAGTTGACATGGTAATAATAATCAGGCTGACATGGTTATTTATCAGGTGGGCATGGGCTCATGAAGCTGACGCAGGGGAATAATGAGGCTGACATCGTGTGCAACGCATGGCTGACAAGGGAATCATGTGGCAGACACGGTAATCATGTGGCTGACATGGGAATCATGAGGCTGACACGGTAATCATGAGGCTGACACGGTAATCATGAGGCTGACATGGGAATCATGTGGCTAACACGGGTATCATGAGGCTGACATGGGAATCATGTGGCTGACAAGTGTATCATGAGGCTTACAAAGAAATCATATGTGCAACATAGGAATCATGAATGACACGGGAGTCATGAAGATGACACAGGGAAAATCATGAAGTCGTCTCTGGGGAATTATGAGACTGACTGGTGGGTTATCATGAGGCTGACACAGGGGAATCATGAGGCTGACAAAGGAAAATAGTGAAGCTGATTACAAGGGAATCGTGAGGCTGACAGGAGAATAGTGAGGTTGACACGGGGGAATTATGAGGTTGACACTGGAGAATTATGAGGATGACACGGGAAACGTGAATCTAACACAGAAAATCATAAGGCTGACAGAAATGAATCATGAGGCTGAAAAAGGATCCATGATTACAATGAAATTATGAGGCTGACAGAGGGTTCATGAGGTTTACCCAAGAGAGTCATAAGGCTGACAGGAGATTCATGAGGTTTACACAAAGGAATCACCAGTCTGACAGTGAGTCATCATGAGATGACATCATGATCACAACCATGCAGATAAAAGGTTACATTTCAAACTAAAGATAAGTTATCATGACTCAAAATAATGATATGTTGTTTTACAGTAATAAACGTCTACTACTCCGATCTGATGCGCCTCACGTGGAGTGGCAGGGAAGTACCGGTACTGTTTTAAACCCAAGTGGCACTTGACCAGATGGTATCAGTCTGGGGTGGGGGAGAGGTGGGGAGGGTACTGGCACCGAGCCATGTGCTCCCCAGCCGTAGCTCCTGGCACCACCTGCCTCAGGCATTGTTGGCACCACCTGAATCTGACACCGTTGGGACCACACGGCCCAAACACTGTTGGGTCCAATTGATCCAAGCACTGTTGGGACCACACGGCCCACCTGGTCCATGTAGTGCTGGGACTCCCCCTGGTCTAACCAATGTTGGGATCACATGCTGGTCCAAGCAACGATGAGGAAATAGAGCCTAGGCGCTACCGGGAGTGCCAGAAATAGTTGACACCAACTACTCAAGCGCTCTTGGTACTTCTAATACTAGTGGCTAGCAGTGAATGCACTGCTGGAACTTCTGGATCTGGTAAGCAACATCTGATTCATGCATTATCGGCACTGCCAAACACTCCATGCGCCCGGTACAATTTTTGAACCTAGCCCCACCCGTCCAAGCAAGCATCATTTTCCTAGGAAATATGATAGTATGTGTCGAGTATCAAAATCGAAATATACCATCCCGTAACCCCCCAGCAGGACCCGAGATTTATAAATTATCAGCAATAAATTCGAAAAATAAAAAGATATGGTCATCTTCCGTTACATGCAATTATCAGAGGTACACACACTTAAGGAACACTAAATACATTGAGCAAACTTACCAGCAACTGAATGCAAATGATATAAGATTTACATTTCAATTGACACTGCAATACCTTAAACCTGAGCCGCTTGGAGAAGTCAGAATTCTTCACTGGTTCTTTTTATATCTAGATTACAACATTTATTTTTCACCCGGCACATTTTCCAGGACCAATATAGCCGCCGTACATAATCCTTGTCAATTATCACAATCATATCTAATGCCCCTAATCACACTTCCCATGTTTAAATTACCTCCACTAATCATATGGGGTTCACTGATATAAATTTCTTCCAAATCCACAACTTCAGTGGTGCCACTAATCTAATATTTTACCCATAAAAAGACATTATCGTCCCAGAATAAAGTGAAGTTGTTTGTACATTTTTCACCTAAATACACAGAAAAGCAACTTGCTTACCTTTACCAAGTGTAACGCACTAATAGGGACGCCCTCCAAATTCTCTGCATATTTATCCACAAGTTCAAGTAATTAAAGCCTCTACAGAAAAAAGTTTACTTTTTTTCCTTGGGGAGGGGTATAATTAACTTCACGCGTGTGAAACGAGAAATGGGAAACCAGTATTACCCTTCTGAGAAAATGAAACAAATACGAATAAAAACCTAACCTAATCCCGGCTAGTACAGTCCACCAATGGAGGGCTGATAGTACTAAAAAAATTATTTCCTTACCTTATCCGAGTTGACTGGAGGCTCCATCAACACACAAGACCTTGTGGAGTCGACGTAATGTACGAGAAAAAAACACATACTGCGCACAGGAAACGCTCGGATATTTAGGTTACAAGCAGTTCATCCGAACTGAAACAATGAATGCATTGCATTGTGGTCTAAGTCTGCCGGCGTTAAATCACAAAATGTAAATTTTGCTACACACGGACTCATCAGGAATGTGGGACACTCGATGGTAAAATTCAAACACTGTAGTCACACTAAAAAAAAAACCCGACAACCAACGTGCAAGGCGGTGATGAGTAATAAATCGAATTAAAAGAGGAAAACGACACAGGTTAACGGCTCAAAGTGAACTGGATGCAAGCTAGCCACCCACAGCTGAAACAGTGACTGAAGAAGACAAGGAAGCTAAACTGGCAAATTTATTATCAAAGACGCCCCTAAATTCGACTGGAGCGTCATCTATTGCTTGGATAGTGTATTACTTAAGGAGAACGTTTAAGGTAAGCTATAAAAGTCTTGAGAGTCATTGGGAAATAAACCATTTTAACTGTATTGCCATTAAAACGAACAGAAAATATTCTATCATTGTTAATTAAGGCAAAGTTCCCTAGGCATAAGTAGATCAGTGATTAAAAGTGACCTCATTATACTTTTCCCTTCAGATGATTATATTGACAATGCATTTTCTGATCATACGGACCTTTCCCATTTTGGAGATGACCAGAAGGATTACATTATCATATCAATATAAGTCAAGCGTGTTCCTCCTTTATCTAAACTTTAATTGAATAATGAAGTATTTTCCTTAGTGCAATGAGGGTGAAATAAAAAAAAATTCAGATTACATGTGATCTTTATTATCTAAATATAAAAGCGGTGTTTCATCATATTTGCCATTACAACAAATTACGACAAACATTTGTAATTTTGAGTTAACAGAGCAATTACTCATACACTCAACAAAAACGTAAATAGCCATTTCAGTGGGTTCCAAAAAACACCGAAAAACAATAAATTCCACCGAATTCCAGGGTTGTACCTGCAACACGATATGAAACCCATTCGAAATTATAGGAAAGCTGATAAAGCACGCACATAAATACCCACCCAATCTAAACTCATGCACACGAAAATACTGCACGTAGCAAGATGGCATCAAAAGCAACTAAAATGATTTCAAGGTCACGGCAATATGAAAACATATATATATATAAACTATGCAGACGATATGTAGATAGCAACGATAGTGGCGCCATCCCATCAGTAGTGCTCTTCCCAACCAAAATAGATACCAAACGTTGCCTCTGAGGACCGGCAAAATATGTGAACACAGCTTCTTAACTGGATATGCCTTATGACATGCAAAACAACATGGACCAAATAATTCCAGAAGAGTATGGGACTTATTCTTACACTTAAATTGCGTCATCAAAATATCATGACAATCATGAGTATGAATATATACCTATTTGATAATCATGCAAAAGACAAAACCACGTAATGACCCTTGATGCTTCTGTCGCATACGATACGACCGTCGTTGGATGAATGCTGCCAGACGTACTATAATTTTCGGTGAAAATTCAGCGTCTATACTCCCTTCTCTACAAACTCAATTTCTCGAAAACTGCAAAAACTTCTCTGAACGAAATGTTCAAAATCAAGTGGCACCTGAAAAGTGAATAATCAGGTGAAATCTGTTTTCTCGTGTGATCATCACATTGAATACAGCTGTTGGGCAAGATACCAAGTGAAATGCGCTTCTCGTCCTCCACAGCCAAGATAAAGATCCTAGCAATTTCCACTTTACCATGTCTCCGCCCGCAGATTTTCCATCATTATTGTCTTGTAGTATTGTTACCGACTTGAAATTTTTCCGAATTAAATTGCTATTGCTTATTGCAACTATCTCCACTCCTAGAACGTATCTAACCAGACTTGTTGATACTCAGTTCTAACAGTTACTGTTATGACAAGGACAATGGTGTAATGTGTAAACGAAACCGCCAAACCTGTAAAGAACATTTCACACTTTAGAAGACGCCATATATTTGTCAATATTTCATTTTCAAATGGGAGACAACATGTAAGATGGGAATATTGAATTAGCAGAAAGTCTGATTTCACTCATTTTGCGACGGCTTCCGTTACGTGGATCCAAAATGGATATGCTCAACTCGGGCACTTTATTGTTTCTAATCTCTCGCCGTTGTGGTATTTATCCCGGGAGCAACAGATCTCTCATTTTACGTTTACTTTAATGCATCGAACATGGGCCAGCGGCCGATATGAGGTATATCTTTCCTATGTAATAAAGCTGGGGGCGTTTTCCCGTTAGCACTGGACCTCTTGCCTGATGTCGTCTTCCCTGGGTCAGCATGCCTCTCTGTCACATCTCAGCTGTGGTCGTCTCTCTGGAAGCCTCAGACATATCTCGTCTCAGCTGTGGTCGTCTTCCCAGTAGAGTATCAGACCACAACATCGTCAGCTCAGTGCATACGTGCATCATACTCTGGCTGCCTCACTCACCAGCATCAGGGAATATTTACGTAAGCAAGTCCGGTAAAGAGTGCCGGTCCAGCAGTATAAAATCAGGCGTTGAGGTGCGTGTAGGTGGTCGGGTGGTGTGCGTGTAGGCCCGGCAGTGTGAGTGTACAGGCTCGAGAGTAATGTGCAGGCAGGAGGAACAAGCCTGAGGTATATGGCCTCCACCTTGAAACCGAAATAGCCTTTGCGTGGGGTACTCACACACACCTGCCGTGAGCAATAATAATTTTTCAACATGTAAATATATAAACTGTCACGTACAAATATCAACAACGACAGAAGACCTATGGATCCCTGTAGAGCAAATGTTGCGAGGCGGTGATCCCTGGGCGGAACCACAAGAGGATGTTGTCGTCGGGGAATATAACTGGCGGGAGTTGGGCGCCGTCAAAATAGCCAAGCGCGCCTGCCAGCCACCCAACGCCTCGCGTACTGGCTCGCCCGACCTGTAACATTACCCCTAACTTCATCCACTTAAAAACAAATCTTGTTTACAATTTGCTGCTTTTAACAAATATGGAGAAGATTGAAAATGACGGAATGAACGGCTTACTGAGCCTGTGCGCAGAGTTGGAGATGAATAAACACAGATGTATTGATATGTTGGTCCCGTGTGGGTATACCACCTTGGCAGGTGGTTCTTCAGCAGGAGTAGGACGGACTAGTGAACGCGTCCTGAAATTTCAAGCTTGGCAGAGGAGCTAGTACGAGCCCAATGGACCCCGGGAAACGTCCTCAAGCACCGTTTCGTAAAGTGGTCCAGTAGTGGATGTTCCTTGCCTCCACAACTGTTAGTAGCAAGTCCGATGAACCATAGGGTTCGTCCTTAAGGGCTGGATTGGCAAATGTTCTACTAAGGGTCCACTGGATACCGACATCTGGTAACACTGGACCAGCATCACTGTAGAATTAATTCATAATCAGCTGGCATCATCGTAACACATGGTCAGTTGGTATAACTGTAACACGTGGTCAGTTTGGTATTATTGTAACACGTGGTCGTCAAAACAGCTGACATTACTGTGACAATTACGGTCAAGTAGTACCACTGTAACAGTCTTAACTGTGGGAGGCAGCAGTCATAATGTCCAGTGGAGTGAGCAAGCAGCTGTAGCCTTCTCGTGACCTGGGACCCCAGACCAACCATGTGCAACCCCCTCATGTTTCCGAATCCCAGACCAACCATGTGTAACCCCTTCATGACCTGGAATCCCAGACCAACCATGTGTAACCCCTTCATGACCTGGGATCCCAGACCAACCATGTGTAACCCCTTCATGACCTGGGATCCCAGACCAACCATGTGTAACTCCCTCATGACCTGATATCCCAGACCAACCATATGTAACCCCTCATGACCTGAGATCCCAGACCAACCATGGATAACCCCCTCATGACCTGGAGTCCCAGACCAATCATGTGTAACCCCTTAATGACCTAGGATCCCATACCAACCATGTGTAACCCCTTCGTGACCTGGGATCCCAGACCAATCATGTGTAACCACCCCCTCATGACCTGGAATCCCAGACCAGCCGTGTGTAACCACCTCATGACCTTACACTTAGCCTCATAATTCCTCACCATCTGTTCTGTTGACATGCGGAAGGTAGGAATGGGCCTACGCCTTAACGGGTCCCACTGGGGGTACAGTGCCTAGAGCGTTTGAAGTCTGAAGGAGGCGTATACCTTTTACGTGCATTTTCTTTAGCCATCTTTTTTTAAAGACCCGGGATTGTCTAGTCCTTCTGAGATATGTACAAACAATAGAGTAAACTGAACGTAAAATGATTATGACTTTTTTTTTTCTTTTTAACACACTCGACATTCATGGAAGACTGGTTGGTCCTCCTACACTCACCAGGCCAATGGCGGCCTCCGCCCACCTCCGCTAACCCCGTTAACCTGATCCCCTAAATTCCCTTATCTAACCTTTCATTTTCGTGATCATGTAATAAGTTGTCCTCACCCTCAAATACAATATCTGCTGACCCATTAGCCCATGCGTGCCTGGTGACCCATTCGTATGCCGCCTGCTCGTACCTGCTGTGATCCAGTTGTCTGCACGGACCTGCTGACCCATTTGACTGTTCGCACCTGCTGGCATACATGTGTACTCGTCCTTGCTCAACCACCCTCCTGCACGTAACCCTGGTGACCCCGTTCACCTGTAGGCCTCTTACAAAGCCACCCCATCCGTGCGTCTCCTGACTCACCTCAGTATTACCTAACCTCAGTGTCAATTTACCTGCTGATCTACGGGTCCGTGTGTACGTCTTTTCCCCCACCGTCCAAAGCACGGCTTTGCTGGTTATCATGACGATCAGGAAAGTGTTGGAGCTGCTGCCACGCGCCATCAATGCCCGACACTGGATATGTCGGCTAGGCTTCGCATGTCACTCGTTCGATTTTATCGCCATTAAAAAAAAAAAATCTACCTTAAAAAAATACATACACCTTACCTACTGCAGATTCTACATTATCCTAAGTCATCGTTCTGCACCAGCTAATGCGCCCTTAAACCATCTGCCAATAGTTTACAGGTCGTCTGCAAAGCAGAATGAGTTGTTTTGGGTTTAAAGTTTCAGTACTTGCCTCCCTCATGACACCATACTCCTCCACTTCAGGATATTGTCTGTATGGGTTACGTGGTATGAAAAGGCGAGACGAGGTACTCACGTCACTGTTGTGGCCGCTCCATGAAGATGGGACAACAGAAGAAGGCAAAGACGGACGCCAGGCATAACGCCGCCATCGTGAAGAACTGCAACGAATGACACGAACTGAAACCTCACACGACCACAAAAGTATTATGTATATATTACAACACAACAAACATATAACAGTACATGAAGCATAATTTGAACATGATTTAAATAATAATAATAATAATAATAATAATAATAATAATAAATGTAACAAAAAATGTAATAATAATAATTAATAATAATAATAATAATTCGATTGATGATTATTGTAATCATTATTACCATCGATTTCATCATAACCAGAATAACCGATTTTCGTATTAGTGATGAATATATACAAGTAATCATTATTTCCTTATTAGTAACAGTTAGATTACCTTATGGGGAATCTATTAATGGGGTTTAGTCATTTCAAAGTACCATTAGGAAGATACCTGCGGCAACTATGATACAAAAGCAACTTTTGTGGATCGATAATTGTCATTAAATATATATGTATGTAACCGGTGAATCATGTGAGTTTACTTTTCCTTTGTTATTTGTTCACTATCATGTTCTTGTTCTACAGTCTTGACAACCTGAGTACAAAGTCACAGGGTGAGTGTTGAGCACGACGGTACGACTCTGTGAACACAGTAGTACGAGGCTGGCGTAACCTTACCCTGAACCTTTTTTACGGGCTAAGTGTATAGCCCAGCCATCATGTTCCAGGGTCGTACCGCCGTGCTTAAAGCGTTGTGCCTTTAATATTAAGGATACTGTTGCTGTGTTGGTGTCTTACTTAAACTGTGAAGGAGCAGGAATCTTGGTGTAGCTATATTTCTTAATACCGTGAAAAGAGGTGACCTATTATGCATAAATTTTGGATATCAGTTTTTCAACCATCCACCTGACATCACACTGCTTAAATCTAACCACCAAACCTAACCTAACTTTGGACAGCAGAACAACAAGAACAGCTGACCCAACTTTCACGATGTTTGTAAACAGCCTCTACAGAACCCTGCCATGTCGTCCAGCATGGAAACTGTAGTGTCATTAGGGAGCCTTGTTCGTATTATCGGCCTGTCAAGTAAGCAAATAATATCAGAATAGAATCTAAATGCGGTTTTTTTCACTCTCTCTCAAGTAAAAACGAAGCGTGAATTAGTGGAGTACAAGCTTAGTTTTTATTTTTCCACCAATCTGATGTTTTCTTACATACTATGTAACCCTTAATTATAAATATATTATTATTAACTACAACTGTACAGAGAAGACACCACCAGCCACCTGCGGTATAATTAAGGTTAGCGTCACCAACCACCGTTAGACCTGCAACAGATGTGTGTATATATACTTAGAGAGGGAGAAAGATTAAACCACTAGGCCAGCGGTCAGTAATGACTAAGAGACGTCCAGCTGGTTACCTCCTCGTTGAAACTGTGTGTGATCTTCTGCGGCGGCTGGCGCAACCCGTCCTCATTCTCCTGGCGACGAGGCATGGGGGGGGAGGAGTCATGCAACGAGTACAACAGGTAAAACAATGGTTGCAACACAGGGCAATGCATTAACACCAATAACAACAACATATAATGATAAAGAAAAACTGGTATGGAGAGAAATACAGTTGGTAAAGGGAGAATTTCGTATATTTCGCCCGTTGGCACTTCAGCCACAAAGGGCTAATAGAGAAGGTGTACAGAAAAGCAGGAGGAATGGTACCAGAATTGAAAGAACTGGGTTACAGAGAAATGCTAAAGGCCCAACTTCGCCAATCACTGAAGAGAAAAAAGAGGTGACCTGATCACAGCCTCTCAGTTTTTAAGCTCAGACTGATATGGCGTCGACAGTGTTTTTCGAAAGATGCAAAGACAGAACAATTAGAGGACATAGTATGACATTCAGCAAGAAAGGATGTAAATATAAATGAATTACACAACGATGAAACTGTAAATATGGTCAATATACAGCAGTTTAAAAAGTCGTATAACAGAAATTTCAAGATATGTGACCCACGAGCGTAGAACTCTCCGTATTGCACTAATGGGTAAACACATCACACATACTGATGGGAAAGTTGAACTAGTGAAAATCTTAATTCAATATAATCAAGCTAAACCATATACAATTTTCACTGGACTGGCCGAAAAAAAAGTTAATGGCAACAGAGGAAACTTTACCGCAAATTCCAAAACGTGAGTCCACATTTTTCGAGGCTGTTGCTAAGGACTGCAAAGAAGACCTATAAGGGAAAGAGCACTAGAAGCATAACATACGAAACACATAAACAGACACCCTAAGGAAAAAGATGTTATCTATGGGAGAAAGAATAAAACTAAACCCTTTCGCATTACTTATCTGTGCCCATGACTTTCTCCTCCCACGGGGAAGGAAGAAGTGCTTGGCCTGAGGGTGTGCACCTGTGGCTCTGGTGGGACCGCAAGTATTATTGGCCACTTGGAACAAGTGCCAAGGAAAAGAAGTGCAAAGTATGTGGTGAGTGCTGAACATCCTGACCCACTACCTTCCTCAGTGGCCACTACTTGATGGCATGTACAGAGGAACATTATATATATATATATATATATATATATATATATATATATATATATATATATATATATATATATATATATAGTTGATATCAAAATACTGTATATGTTTGTTTATACGTGTGACTGATACTTTTTAAGTTTTAGCCATTTACCATCTATAGCAGCTCTCATGAACCTCATAGTGGTATATCCACTGATCTACGGTAGGTCTACTGGTCTACAGTTCAGTGAGTGCGCTACATACAGCAACAACAGAAACATCTGAGCATCTCTCATCATAACTTGGTATTCCTGACGTCTTCGCTGCAAGCCTATGACCAACCTTGTGACGTTGGCTCAATAAGGGCATGAATAGTGATGATAGGCTTATCTATCCATGCTCTAGCTACCGGACTTGTCGGCAGGAAGTTCCAATACGTTTAACGATAGCAGAGTCATAATACTGACACTCTTGCATGTATCAACGAGTGTTTTGCAAGCGTTCAGAGCTTACACCTCACGTGTCCGGACCTGACTGGCGTAGCCGAATGGATAGTGGTGAGGGACATGCATACTGACAACACTGAGAGAATATGATACCTGAGACAGCAAACGTTGGTAAAACACTGAAAGGAATTTTCAAAGTGTGAGTTCTAGCTTGTCACATTTTCCGTTTCTTAGCGAAAGGTTTCTATAATGATCACCGCAGTTTATTGTTACCAGTTCAGGCAAACATCAGGGGGTACCACAAAATTAACAAGTAACATAAATAGGCTTCTTGTTACCACACACACACACACACACACACACATAAAGCACCAATACTCAACAAAAATTACCAATAATCACCTAGACTGCAAGAACCAATACACATAACAAGCACACGGGGCCACACCAACATTGATCCACTTAAGCACTACTAAAATAGAAAGGCGTACCTACTTCCAATGAACAGCATGATAATAAAATGTATTCTAAAACAACATTTAAACACATTCACAATCATGGAAGACCCATCATCCTGTCCTTCAAACAACCAGCCACTGTTTGACATGCCTGGCAACAGAGAAGCTTCAAGTTCCACAACACAGACTTGAACACGGTAGAAAGAACAGTTAAGTGTTTTAACACCGCTGATTAAGGAAGACAATCTAACAACAATGTATCTATGACCTAATATTACCTCACATACGCCCCTTTGGAAAAGTGTAAACATAAAAGATTAAGTTTAACTTTTGTAGATTCATGTAGGATGCTACTAGTGGGCTGAGCTGAAAATGTTCAACATCATTTTACACGTCCTGATGTTACTTTATATCATATGTCTTTTGTTATGTATTTCATGCAGATTTATCAATAACAAGGCAGAGCATTTGTGATTATTGGAATGATGATATGTTTGTTTTCAATACAAAAATATTTGAATCCATTATTCTTGATGCATCTCATTCAGTGAAACATTAGTCATTTTATAGATTTATTGGAATTCCAATCGGTAAACAGTTTTCCTTTGGAATATAGCCAAGAGCCTCAACCATGGCTGTCCTGTATGAATGGAAATAATGAACAAAATGGAAAAAAAAAGATATTTCAGATAATTCCACAATTTCGCTGTTGGAAAAAAGAAATGACAACGGTCAACCTTCGTGTGGCTGTTCTCCTCAAAACCAACTATTAGCACCAGTAGTAACTTGCCGCGTGTGTTGGTAAGTTTGGTTGGGACGCACGCAGAAAGCTTATGGAATTAGTGGGCGGTATAATTACTATGTAGTAGAGGTTAGCACCATCAAGGCGGACGGAAAGGTTTGGTTACAAAGAGGTGATAGCAAGGAAGATAATAAGGGGATAGGTTTCTGATTGCACTCTGGCTCTTAAGATGGAAGTAGGGAAACAGCTATCCCAGATGTACGAGCAGCACTCCATACTAAGACGAACTAAGGACCCACAAGATTTTTTTTTGTCACCCATGCAACACCAGCTACTGGGAAGCTGATTTGATCATGCCTACTTTGTGAGGTTTCCAAGACAGATTGGAGGCTATGGTTATTCCCAATATGTATGTTATTGCAAAGTTGAACTATGCTGATGTTAAATATATCAGTAGGGAACTAGTAGTGAGATTTAAAAAGAAGTTTAGGCAGAAAATGGGTTTCTGCAATGTTAGATTTAACCAGGTTTCCGCTTCCCATTTTAATAAGCTGCACAGCTCCAAATCAAATAGCGAAGGTATGTTCAGTGTGAGGAAAAGAATATGTAATG
The DNA here is from genome assembly GCF_036320965.1 of Panulirus ornatus. NCBI lineage: Eukaryota > Metazoa > Arthropoda > Malacostraca > Decapoda > Palinuridae > Panulirus > Panulirus ornatus. The sequence continues at coordinate 17,286,059 of NC_092233.1, read as the reverse complement.
GTGTCTGAACGGGAAGGAAAGTGAATTACAGTTGATAGAGAGGAATCATCAACAGTAATATGAAAGTGTGTGAAATACGAAGAAAGATTATGTCGTGGGAAAGGAATGAGAGCGAATTTAGAGACCGTAAATAAGTAGAAAAACTAAAGGAAGGAAGTTTCGATCGCAAATATTTGCGCCAAGCAGACACATGCGGTGGAGACGTCGAGGGACACGAGTTTCAACAAAAATTCCAGAGAGGAGGACCAGATGTGAGTCACGTACAAGAGAAGGCCACTGGTGGACCTTGCTCTGCCAATGCCCATACTGGTTACCTGAGAGCAGGTAATGAGCTTCCAAGTGCTTATGAAAGTAAGCATTAATGAGGGTTTCAGAATTTATTAGAGTCGGCTGAAGCGAGGGCGAGTTGGCGATAGTTAGGAGGATTAGAAGGGTCTATTTTGACAAGGATAGGCTGCACCAAGACATGCTTCCAAGAGGAAGGAAAAGAGACGAGGTAGATGAGTAAGAGTTTGATAGTAGTTACAAGATGCACTCGTTACGACACCAAACATGCCAACCGAACCATACGATATATATATATATATATATATATATATATATATATATATATATATATATATATATATATATATATATATATATATATATATATATATATATATATATATATATATATATATATATATATATATATATATATATATATATATATATATATATATATATATATATATATATATATATATATATATATATATATATATATATATATATATATATATATATATATATATATATATATATATATATATATATATATATATATATATATATATATATATATATATATATATATATATATATATATATATATATATATATATATATATATATATATATATATATATATATATATATATATATATATATATATATATATATATATATATATATATATATATATATATATATATATATATATATATATATATATATATATATATATATATATATATATATATATATATATATATATATATATATATATATATATATATATATATATATATATATATATATATATATATATATATATATATATATATATATATATATATATATATATATATATATATATATATATATATATATATATATATATATATATATATATATATATATATATATATATATATATATATATATATATATATATATATATATATATATATATATATATATATATATATATATATATATATATATATATATATATATATATATATATATATATATATATATATATATATATATATATATATATATATATATATATATATATATATATATATATATATATATATATATATATATATATATATATATATATATATATATATATATATATATATATATATATATATATATATATATATATATATATATATATATATATATATATATATATATATATATATATATATATATATATATATATATATATATATATATATATATATATATATATATATATATATATATATATATATATATATATATATATATATATATATATATATATATATATATATATATATATATATATATATATATATATATATATATATATATATATATATATATATATATATATATATATATATATATATATATATATATATATATATATATATATATATATATATATATATATATATATATATATATATATATATATATATATATATATATATATATATATATATATATATATATATATATATATATATATATATATATATATATATATATATATATATATATATATATATATATATATATATATATATATATATATATATATATATATATATATATATATATATATATATATATATATATATATATATATATATATATATATATATATATATATATATATATATATATATATATATATATATATATATATATATATATATATATATATATATATATATATATATATATATATATATATATATATATATATATATATATATATATATATATATATATATATATATATATATATATATATATATATATATATATATATATATATATATATATATATATATATATATATATATATATATATATATATATATATATATATATATATATATATATATATATATATATATATATATATATATATATATATATATATATATATATATATATATATATATATATATATATATATATATATATATATATATATATATATATATATATATATATATATATATATATATATATATATATATATATATATATATATATATATATATATATATATATATATATATATATATATATATATATATATATATATATATATATATATATATATATATATATATATATATATATATATATATATATATATATATATATATATATATATATATATATATATATATATATATATATATATATATATATATATATATATATATATATATATATATATATATATATATATATATATATATATATATATATATATATATATATATATATATATATATATATATATATATATATATATATATATATATATATATATATATATATATATATATATATATATATATATATATATATATATATATATATATATATATATATATATATATATATATATATATATATATATATATATATATATATATATATATATATATATATATATATATATATATATATATATATATATATATATATATATATATATATATATATATATATATATATATATATATATATATATATATATATATATATATATATATATATATATATATATATATATATATATATATATATATATATATATATATATATATATATATATATATATATATATATATATATATATATATATATATATATATATATATATATATATATATATATATATATATATATATATATATATATATATATATATATATATATATATATATATATATATATATATATATATATATATATATATATATATATATATATATATATATCTGGTTCAACTGTGTCTGGTGGAGTGCTTGTAGGACCTTCCGTGAGGAAAATACTAGAAAGGGAATAGGCTCAGTGGGAAGAGGTAATGGGGACTACATGTGCAATCATCGAAAACTGTGTTTGAGGGATGTACCGAAAAAAAAAAGGCTACATCATTTGGAGGGCTACTAATAGATTGATTTGAGGGGGTGGGGGAGGGATGTAGGTTGAATTGCAGAAGTTACTGGAGATGCTGCCTTTGTTTTGTTACGGCTGTAAAGATTTATCAGCTGAAGTCTAAGCTGCATACTTTCCTATCATGAAGGCGAGTTTGACTATAAGAACAGCTTTGGAATAATTCTGAGCAGAAATAACGGCGTATGAAATTCAAAAGGAAATACTTTAATGGCGTGTTATGCTACATCTCTTGTATGTGAGAGGAATCTGAGGAAGAACTGTTAAACCTGAATCTGGGGGATAAAATTTTGCTGTTAGACCGTAGGGCTCCACCTCAGCCAAGATGATCTCTGTTATATGGACAGCACAGCTGGAAACACAATGTGAAAGCTATCATTTTAAAATATGTGGAGGGGTTGATGTACCAAGTCAAAAATGACAGACACAAGATTGTGATTAAAATATATTACGGAAGTAGAGTAGTGCATCTATAGATGTAAAACAGAGGTCGACTGTATTAGAAATGTTGTAGTAATGGGTCGGGAACTTGTGTTTGGAGGCGTTTCATTAAATGTTCCAATATCGTCAAGGAAGGAAAAAATAAGGGCCTCGACGCCACTGGGAACATTCCAAGTAGAGCCAAGCCAATTTTCTAAGGCATTCATGGAAATGCCCTTCATATAAAACATTTGAGCAAGTGGATGCGAAGAAAGGGTCGCAGGGGAAGGTTAAACTGATACGAATTGTGAGTTCCAGCAATCTATGTTTAGATGATGCAAGACGGAAACGACAGCAACCTGGGACAGAGAGGGAAACGTGAAAGCCAATGAAATGTGCTGCCGTCACCTACCCGATACCCAGGCGGTGGTAAGCTAACTCTGGTCGATGGTTGAATTTCAATGGTGGCCAGTTTCCTGACATCAATCTTCGATAAGAATTTACTCATGTACACTGAGTCTGTCATCCGATGGATGTTTGAAATTTAGGATGTCAATAGTAATTAGCCACACCATGGATCGTACGCCAGGTAGCAGAGTACGAGGAATACTATGGCGATTTATGGCATGTTACTTTTATGGTTAGGCTTCCAAGAGACAAGTGGGATTGCATTAACTTTCGACTGATATTTTTTTTGTTAAGTTTTCTTCTTTTCAGTGGAGCACAGGAGCAGCTTACCAGCCTTACAGAAGAATAATGCGCGTTGGATAAATCAGCCAAGCTGCAGACGTAGAAAGAACTGTGACTGATTTCCGTGATCAAGTGTAACTATACATGTCCACTTTCCGTGATCAAGTATGACTATACATGTCCACTTTCCGTGATCAAGTGTGACTATACATGTCCACTTTCCGTGATCAAGTGTAACTATACATGGCCACTTTCCGTCATTGCCGTGATCAAGTGTAACTATACATGGCCACTTTCCGTCAATGTTCCTCTACACAGGTGCACGACGCATTGTTTACACTGACGTCAAAGTAACACGACGTCACCCACACATCAAGGTTGTAAGAGCAATTTAGCGGCGGTTCTTTTTCTCATAATTAAATCTTTATCAAATTTATGGACAATGATCTTCCTGTGGTTACATGCATACAATAGTTTTGAAAATGAATTTCACACGTAATTCCGATAACTGCATGTTCGAACCAATATTCCTAAAATTCACCTATATATATGAAAATTCTGGGGGTCATTAGATAAACAAACACAAATATAAACAAAAGCACAATCTCTCTCTCTCTCTCTCTCTCTCTCTCTCTCTCTCTCTCTCTCTCTCTCTCTCTCTCTCTCTCTCTCATTATACAACCCCAGGACTCCTTCTATGGAGTTCCCGCATCTTCAAGGCCGCCTCCAACTGAGTGCAACTGAATCTGAACAGCAACAGATCACTGGGTCCTAACGAGGCTGTTTACGGTAGTGGAAGAGAACGGAGAGGTAAGAGGAGGTAGGAGGAGGTAAGAGGAGAAAAGACATAGTTTTCGAAGGGGAATTGATGAAACCCTGTGGAAGGAGAAGGACATTCAACGAGACAGTCTTGTTAACCGTCTACTGACGATGACAGAACTTCACTAAACATCAATTTCTCTCCCGAGGCGTAACCACTTGCGGGCGGAGCCCGGTAACAGCTGAATTTATTCATCTATCTATCTATATTATATCTATCTATCTATTTATCTATCTATCTATCTATCTATCTATCTATATATATATATATATATATATATATATATATATATATATATGAGAGAGAGAGAGAGAGAGAGAGAGAGAGAGAGAGAGAGAGAGAGAGAGAGAGAGAGAGAGAGAGAGAGAGAGAGAGAGAGTCAAATAAAGATATCCGATACCAGTTAAATCGGTTGCATAAAAACTTGACACAATTGGACTAGCGGGACCTGTGGGTGTGGCCGTCCATCTTGTTGTGGTGGTGGGGGGTTGCCCTGCTCTCTCACGTCACTTGGGGCGTAGGAGACTGTGTGGGAGGGGGAGGCCACACCGTGTGGGATGGAGAGAGAGAGAGAGAGAGAGAGAGAGAGAGAGAGAGAGAGAGAGAGAGAGAGAGAGAGAGAGAGAGAAATTACTCTTAACATTTGCCAACAGACGGTGTGTCTCGTTAACTAGCCTCCTGATGTGGGACTCTGGCTACAGATTGGAGACAGTGTCGACTTCCCAAGTCCTTACCACACACACACATACACACACAATCCTGCTGAACCTCACCAGATAATAATCATAGTAAAGCTTTCTTTCACTTTGTGCCGTCCTCATGACACTGCATTTGCTTGGGTGGAATTTCATCATTGAATTGTAAGACCAACTTCGGAGTCTGTTTAGGTCCTCTTTTCAGTTACTGCAGCCCACTTCGCTATTGACTTCCATCGTGACTTTTGCATCATCTGCACCACTTGTTCAGGTAGGAGTCCATGGCTTCTGATAAGTCATCTACGTAGATTAAGAGTCACGGTCCCAGAACCTAACCTTATAACACTCTGCTGGTCACCTCAACCCATAAGGAGACGACTCTGTTCATTTCCATGGAAACAATCATCTCCCCCCCCTTTTCTTTCTACTTGGTAATCCAGTTCTCTATCAGCCTCCCATGCGGCACCGCGTCAAATGCTTTCTGGCAGTCCAGATATAAACAATCCACCCAGCCTTTCCTTTTTCTCTTAAGGCATAGCTCACTCTCTAGTGGGCATCTAAAATATGTTATTCGTGAATTCCTTCTCCCAGTGCAGTGCTGCTTGAGACTTAACGTAATTTCTCCTCAGCAAGAAAGTCATCCATTTGCTTTCTAACTTTTCTGGAACCTCCGAGGCCACACTCGTTAATGGGACCGTCTGTTGTTCATTGTCTGCTCCTGGTCTCCTTTCCTTTGAATGACTATGATGTTTGCCCTTCTTCACTTCACTGGCACTTTCGTCTCTCTCTACCGACATCTTGTAAATGTGTAACTGACAGTTTTTACTGTAAAGGGTGAGATTTACACTCGTGGAGCCTCCATTTAATTTTTTTTTCAATGTTCTCGATCATTTTTCTTTTAAACTTTAAGCGGTCCACACTCACAATTTTAATGGTCGTGTATTCGCTTCATTCACAAGTCTTATACTGTACCAAACATGTACTTCTTTAAATCCCTTCTATCAAGTTTCATCCTTAAATGTACCTTTGTAGTTGTCCAGCTATTTATATGTTTGTAAAATAAGGAGAGGGAGAGACTTCCACTCTCGTGAGACTCTTTCCTTCTACCTTCCTCGAGTCTTATAAGCTTTTTAAACACGTATGTTGTCCGCATTCACAGTGACAGCTTAATAAATACAACCAAGTCTCTGGTGTTATTAAAGTTCGTCTTCACACATTTCTGATAACATCTCTTACAAAGATTTCATGCAGCTTTTTTTTTTTTCAACTTTGGGTAAAGTGTTCACTTGTCGATCCTGTCAGTTTGGCGGGGGAACTTGTAGGTTATACTCACGCCTCAGGTCGCTCTTTCCTCTTCCATGCTGGGCAGATTTCTATCGTGTAACCTCCCACGGTAACTCAGGCTTCTTACTGCAGGTACCAATCTTGTTGCCCTCCTCTGCACCTTCTCTATTAGGTCTTTACGTTTCTTTTAAATGAGGTGGCCAAACTTGAGGTGCGTTCTCTAATTTGGGTCCGGGAGAAGGTGTAAACAGTATATAAAGAATTTCCTTATTCGTGTATTCATATGCAGTTTTAATACTAAGCAGCAGATAATGTTTCTCCTGAACTTTTCTCCTGATGTAATGTTCTGGGGACAGGTTATATGTGGCACTACGTCGATCCCCCCTGGGTGTCGTCGACCCCCTTCTGGGTGCCTATCACACACACACACAACTTTACGTAGCTTGTTTCCCGCCAGATTATCGTTAGCTCGAGACCTGCTGTCTCTGCGTCCCATCTTCCTCACATCTGCTTATGATGAAGTTCATCCGACATGCATCTCACCAACTCCGGAGACTGTCGGAGTCCGTTTGTAAACTGACGCGCTCCAGTCCTCCTGTTGAGTCATCAAAGTAGAATCAAGAATCAAAAGTGGCTCTAAGACCTGGCCCAGCGGTACGCCACAGGAAACCCAACCACTTGAGAGAAAGGGCTCCTCTGACATGCATCTTCCGTCCCCTCCCACTCCTAATGCCTTGTCCCATCTTCATAGTCTAGCACGGTCCCCTCACAGGGAAGTCATCTTGTCACAGATCATCAGGTCTTTGGTTACCTAACTGTCCCATATACTGTAATTTGCAATCCATCAAAGAAGTCTTCCACTTCTGCCTGCTTGAAAATTCAGCTCCTTAACCACCCTCTTGTATAGTACGGTGTAAGATGCGTTCTTTTAGCATTTCATGAAGACGCAAACCATCCATTCATCTCCTTTGTTGAGTTGACGGAGGAGGAGTCTAAACGTTTTGTTACGCGAGGCTTTCTTCTCTAGGACCCATCTCGCCTCTCACTGAGGTCGTCTCTCCTGAGCTGGTAATCATCCATTTGCTTCCTGATTACCCACCACAACACTGCACTGGCCACACTCGTCTGAGACACCGAGTCTTGCTGCAGCTGAGTGCGAATTGATGATCTTCCCTCTCAAGAACAGGCAGACACCAGCTCTTCCTCTCCCTTGGTCATGAACTTTCGACGATTTGTTTCAACATTTCAAGCGGCCTGTCCGGTGTTTCCACACATCACCAGAGAACATATTTGAGAGCGCAGATCGGGCCCACAAACCGTATATGCATAGACAGGTGTTTTTTAAAGTCCCATTTCATTACTTTCGGGGGTTCTCGTCCTCTACTGGGAATACAATTTGGATCGTATCATTATATGTTTTGCACATAACTTTGCGTAAGTGCAGCAATCCTTCCCATCCAGCCTCATCAGATGCTCTTTATTTGACAGTCTATCGCTGAAGTATACTTGCCTTGTTCTCAGATGTAGTCGAAGTGTTTCTCCTTCCTCGTCAGACGATATTTATTCCTCGCTTTTTTACACCTTCCACATCAAGACTGGCTCTTTTGCCACCTACACCTTTTTTCAGAGTATATCCCACATTTTCCCTCAGGTTTTTCACACGTTTTATTCAAGTATGTGCGTCTCTTTCTGTCATCTTTATCTGCCAGTGGTACCCATGTACTACCTTCCTCATTTAAGACTCATGTTCTATATACTGGCCATAGAATTCAAGTCCCCAGGTCACATCCCATCGTAAAATCTCAGTACAATTATACCATAATGTATCTCCTCTTGGAATTTTCTTTCCTCTCTGATTCATTTTTCTCATTATAACCTCACTAACCACAGAGGCAGACCTAGGCACTACATGATCGCCTGTGCCAAGTGGAGAATGAAACCTGGTATTTTCTAATTCATGATCGCCTGTGCCAAGTGGAGAATGAAACCTGGTATTTTCTAATTCTAAGTAATCAGTAAGACTGTAATACTGATAGGATATCAGCCCCTCTGACTCTTGTGTGTCATCAGTGAAATGTTGATACAGGACAATCTGTGAATCTGGGTCTCCATGATAATCTCCAGGTGAATCCAAGCAGACCTCATCAGTGTTATGTTTGTGTGTGTGTGTGTGTGTGTGTGTGTGTGTGTGTGTGTGTACTTGCACACTACAGGGAGGGATTTTTACGCTTACATCCCTAACCACTCTAACTTTCATCAATGTAATAAATATTCAAACTTGAATATGTCTGTATTCAGTTCCATCCTGCAGCGTTTGTCATTCTCCCACAAATTCAACGCAGCAGAAGCAGTTCTAAACCTTTTCTTAACAAGTTTTCTCTCAGCCTCTGGTTATAATCTCTTCTTGCTCTTTCTTTGTATCTTTCAAAAGAACTGTTCAATGTCAATTTGATTAAGAAAATGAGACTTTCTTCTAATTATCACCTCAAAGACGGGCAAATGGATAGTACCTAGCCCCTCTGTGTTCCTCAACTTCCTCATTTCAGGTGACATCTTTGTTGTCCTTCTCTGGCCCTTGGCTCTGGGATCCTTCTGGGACGGGACTGTTGCGGCGGTGGTCCGTGCGAGCTCGTATAGCTTCAGTGTGTTTTTGCTTCCCAACCGCAACTCAGGGTTGAGGAATCTCAGGTGGCTGGAAGTGATGGTGGCCAGTATGGCAGAGCAGCTTCAATCCACAATCCTCGGATGAGGTCCGTCCAGGGTTATACAGGGATTCAAGAGTACCTGTGTATTTGAGCGTAGGAGGAACCGGGGATGGTCTTGTATGTGGTCTTCAGCATCGTCTCTTGTAGCCCCTGATGTACTTGAGGTTGGCAACCTAGAATTGGGGCTGTCGTAAGAGAGTTGGGAAGAAAGTTTGTGTAGGTGGGAGTCCAACATGGAGACGATAGCTGGAATACGTGCAGTGATGGAGCTAACGTTTTCCGTCCATGTTACTCTGTCGTTCACAGTAACATCAGGAAGTGGACTACATGATGGGGAGGTATGTGCCAGGGGCCTTGTGAGACAGGAAGGGGTGGCACAGGATTGCAGGCGAGGTTGATAACACATGACCATGGTCTTGGGAGTGGTTGATGGCGAGTCGTCTTGGAAATTGCTGAGGGTGTTTTAGAGGGCACTGAGGTCGGGGGCACCGTGGTTGGGGGCACTGAGGTCGGGGGCACTGTGGTCGAGGACAATGTGGTCGGGATACCCGTTTTCAACGCTCGTACCATCGCTTGAGTCTTCGGCACACTCTCATCAAGTAGGTTCATCCGTCGAGATATTGCTTATAAGAATGAGGTGACACAAGGGTCCATCTTTGTGTCCCATGGGACACCACAAGTAAAGGACTGGAAGATGATGTCTTGGAAGGCACGAACCTGACTACGCTGACTGAGGGAGTCTGGACGCAGTGGAACGAGAATGTTCTTGGTACCTTAAGGCTGAAGACATTGTTCATAAGTATAATTGTGGCCGATGAGGTCGAAAGCCTTAGTACAATCTTCAAAGGTGAGAGCCTTAGTTAGTCTTGCCCTTCTGTACAGGAAGTCAAGGAAGCTGAAAAGGCAGTGGATGCTAGAGGCATTCAGATAACCAAACTTGCTGATGATCAGTCGAGCTTACGATGTGTGTCAGATCACTGACGTACTCCTCTCAGACTGTGTGGGTTTGTTTACTTGGGTCGCGCAAACAAAAAAATTGTAAATTTTTCAACCATCAGACATTTCGATTACTGGGCAGAGGCTGTGACGATATAACGGAGGAATATGGATAATTCTGGGGAGAATTCATTGTTGAATTTGTAGGTAAAAAGAAAAATAAAGATGTTGAGAAGCGTTTTCTCTTGAGGCTGTGTAACTGTCTGGCGACCTCATATTCTTGCATTAACTCCAGAGGAGGGTGGGGCTGGAAGGCAGCTGTCAAGGGAGAGAGTTTTTGGCAGATGGAAGCAACGTGATTGTTGTAAACTTGAACTAGGCATTGGAGAGGCGATTAACCCAGTGAAAAGAGGGAAAATCTTCGCTCTCAAGTAGCCCACCTCTCAGCTCCCCTTCACTGACGATGGTCAGCTGCAATTGTTTACATTCTAACAGGCAGTAGAAGAGACCCGCCTCACACCATATAATGTTAAGACTACGTCACGGTGAACCTCGAGGAGGTTAACGTTCCTGTGGTAGGTCAGGTCAGGTCAGGTCAGCTCCTACCGCTGCGTTAGCCTTATAATGTGATGTGTGATCCAGGTTGGCCCGAGGGGCGGATGTGTGTACTGTTTCACTGAGCTCAACCACCACCATCATCATCATCAACACTCAGGACTTGGCTCCAGGGGGTGAGGCTGGAGGTGGGGTGAGGCTGGCTAGCCCCTCCACCTGACATGGCCGCTTCACTCGCGAGGGTGAGGTACAGCGAAGCCCTCATCTTTGGAGCCCCAGAGGCCGTGAGGGCCTGGCCACCACAGGACACTGAAGGTTGGGAGGTGCGGGTCATGTGGGGGGCTGGCGGTGGCCACTGGTCACCACCACAGCTGATCCCGTGAGTGGTGTGGAGGCCGCACTACACAGCTGGTCCCGCTAGTGGCCTCCCGCTACATCTTGACCATATATGATTACTGGGTAGGGGGAGTAGAGGGCAGTGTACTAGTGGCTGGGGTAGGAAGAGGGTAAGATGCAGTGTGCCAGTGGCTAGGGTAAGGAGAGGGTTAGGGTAGTGTACTAGTGGGTGGGGCAGGGTGAGGGTTAGGGGCACTGCATTAGTGGCTGGAGCAGGGAGAGGGTTAGGGGCAGTGTACTAGTGGCTGAGGCAGTGCTCTAGTGGATGGGGCAGGAAGAGGATTAGGGGAAGTGTTCTAGTGGCTGGGGAAGGGTGAGTGTTGAGGCAGTTTACTAGTGGCAGGTACTGGTGGCTGGGGCAGGGAGAAGGTTAGGGACAGTGTACTAGTGGCTGGGGCAGGGAGAAGGTTAGGGGCAGTGTACTGGTGGCTGGGGCAGGAAGAGGGTTAGGGGCAGTGTACTAGTGGCTGGGGTAGGGTGAGGGTTAGGGGCAGCGTACTAGTGACTGTGGCAGGGTGAGGGTTGGAGGCAGTGTACTAGTGAATGCGGCAAAGAAACGGTAAGGGTCGGTGTACTAATGTATATGGCAGGGTGAGGGTTAGGGGCATTGCACTAGTGGCTGGAGCAGAGAGAGGGTTAGAGGCAGTGTGCTAGTGGCTGGGGCAGGAAGAAGGTTAGGGGCGGTGTGCAAGTGGCTGGGGCAGGAAGAGTAACCTGGGCAGTGTACTAGTGGCTGGGGTAGGGAGAAGGTCTGGGCAGTGTACTAGTGGCTGGGGCAGGGAGAAGAGGGTTAGGGGCAGTGTGCTAGTAGCTAGGGCAAGGAGAGGGTTAGGTGCAGTGTAATAGTGGCCGGGGCAGGGAGAGGGTTAGGGGCAGTGTACCAGTGGCTGGGACAAGGAAAGGTCTAGGGGCAGTGTACTAGTGGCTGGGGCAGGGTGAGGGTTAGGGGCGGTGTACTAGTGGCTGGGGCAAGAAAAGGGCTACGGACAGTGTACTAGTGGCAGGGGCAGGGAGAGGTTTAGGGGCAGTGTACTAGTGGAGGGGTCAGGGAGAGGGTTAGGGGCAGTGTACCACTGGATGGAACAAGGAGAGGGTCACGGGATGCGTACTAGTTGATGAGGCAGGGTGAAGGTTAGGGGTACTGTCCTAGTGGCTGGAGCGGGATGAGGGTTAAGGGCAGTGTTCTAGTGGATGCGGCAGGGATAGGGTTAGGGGCAGTATCTTAGTGGCTGGGGTAGGGAGTGGGTTAGGGGCAGTATGCTAGTGGCTGGGGCAGGGAGAGGGTCAGAGCTAGTGTCCTAATGGCTGGGGCAGGAAGTGGGTTAGGGGCAGTGTTCGAATGGATGGGGCAAGGAAAGGGTTAGGGGCAGTGAAATAGTGGATGGGGCAGGGAGAGGGTTAAGGGCAGTGTACTAGTTGATGAGACAGGGTGAGGGTTAGGGGCAGTGTGTTAGTGGATGGGGCAAGAAGAGGGTTAGGGGAGTGTGCCAGTGGCTGGGGCAGTGTACTAGTGGATGTGGCAGGTAGAGGGTTAGGGGCAGTGAACTAGTGGATGGGGGCTGGGAGAGGGTTAAGGGCAGTGTACTAGTGGATGGGGCACGGAGAGGGTTAAGGGCAGGGTACTAGTGAATGAGGCAGGGAGAGTGTTAGGGGCAGTGTACTAGTTGATGGGGCAGGGTGAGGGGCAGCGTTCTGTTGACTGGGGCAAGGTGAGGGTTATGGACAGTGTACTAGTGGATGGGGCAAGGTGAGGGTTAGGGAGAGTGTAAGATTGGCTGGGGCAGGGTGAGGGTTAGGGGCAGTGTTCTTGTGGAGGGAGGAGTAGGGACTAAAATGTATAAATAAGTTTCAATAAGTAATAAAACGGTCAATGGTGAGTATGATACCAAGTCAGGGCGTCTCCCAGACCTCCGGATGAATTTTTGTTTTGTTTTCATCTGGTGTTGGCCTTCTTGTGCGTGAAGAACGGACCAGATCCCAGTGCCTTGGCCACGTTATAGGTCACGGGCCTTTTAAGGTCTCTAATGACTAACATCATTGACATGGTCATAATGGACACACCACCATAGCAGCTAACAGTTTAGCTATATAGAGTTACAGGTCCCAACCCCTCCCCCCCTTTCCTCATGCATCGCTAACCCCAAGATTTATTCTTCGTTCTTTCAGTTGTGAATCTGACGTCGCTTACCTCCTTGGGAGTGGGCATGTCTGCGGGCTTAACGATGATGGTAATGGTGGCGGTGTTTTGGGGAGGCCGGCGATGATGATGGTCAGCGCAGCGGTGGCGGTGTTCACGGAGCGGAGGATACGGGCACACTGACACCCACTCCCTCCTGGCCCTGCCTCCACCTGCTGCCAGCTAGCTAACCTACCTACCTACTCCTCATTCCGGTCACTGCTCTATCATCTCTGCTTTCTAAGCAGGATATTTCAAGGTAATCTTATATCTGGGGGCGCTCCGATAAGGTGAACTGTCACGATTGACTTTTTGACAAGGTTTAAGGAGCTGAAGGGAGTATAAAGCGATATTAACATGAGCGTTACCAGGAAGTAAAGCCAATACAGCTCTCGTGCCCAGCTGCCCACGCTGAACAGTCCTCCTAAGTATTCTGCCCGTTAAGCCTCATACCTTGAAATGTCTCTGAGGAAAATACATTCTCCCTCACACGGAACAATTTCAAGCTCCGATTCGGTCTCGAAGACAGTAAATAGAAACGTCAGAAAATAACTAGGTGGCATCCATCTTGGCATTGGTGAAAGTGACACCAATGTTCGCTGGCAGCGCAGCACATCGCTGGCTTAAATATCCCCAGCGAGAAATATGATAAAAGAACGTGGTAGTTCACTTCACCTTCACTGTGAATATGACTTATTTCAAATTCCTGTAAGGTATAAGTTTACTCGGGGCCCACAAGTACCGGTGGACAGAGTTGTGTGTGGCGATCATCTGATAGTCACCAACGGCCCCGTACACCACCCGCTCTGTCGCGACTTACATAATAAAGCGTTAAGTTGAGGTTAAAAGCGTCCATTTATATGTTGTGGGGCTATTGAGTCCCTCTTGAGAGTGTGAGACCAGCTGGAAGAATGTGGAGGCAGGCGTGCTGCTGAACAGGGTACATTGCAAATTATGTATCACGGATCACATGTCCGATAAAGATCTTAGGACCAAATTTCAGGCATACATGAATACACAGGCATTTATATAAATAAACACTTAAACAAAATGTTGCATAACAACGTCCGATAAAGATCTTAGAACCAAATTTCACGTATACATGAATACACAGGCATGTATATGAGTAAACAAACAAAATGTTGGATAACAAACATGCATAATGTGTCTGAATCCACGCCATGCATATATCCACGATCATTCTGATTAAGTTATACCCAGCGCAACTTTACTATTTCGATTATGCTTCCTTGTTCAGTAAGCCATGGCGTAATTCAGGCGCGTTGGCGGTACAGCAGTAAAGTATTAGATAAATAAGATCTGTTTTTGTGTCATGACTTTATGTCTCTCTAAACGAAAAAAAAAATGTATATTTACTCTATTTCCCATTCCGAGTAGAGTGGAGCCGATTATTATTAGTACGGGCGTGATGGTATATAGGATTGTGGTGATAGAATGCCTTACCCACGAAATTAGACGTTCCTGTCCTTTGACAACCTGGAGGACTTTCTAAATGCAAATAAAGAAAAAAAAAATGCATGTCTCCGTGCATTCCGTACGTTCACTGTAAATTGGAGTTGATACAGAAAGGCAAGATGACTGGAGAACAAAATGGTGACGAGTGAATACTTGCGGACGGGTGGACTTTAAGTGGCATAAAATTGAACTCTTGTTAACCTCTCTTGGTGTGGTACAGTACATGGTTACTCACCTCCATACTCCAGAAGCAATCAAGACCAAGATGTGGATGTTATACTGCCTCATGCGGGAGGGAAGAGAGAAGAGTCAGTGCCAAGATTTCATAAAAGCTTTTATGTCATTTCACTGTGGCGTATGAAGGTGTATTATGGGCATTGGACGTGAAGCTGACCAAGGATTCAAATAGCCTTACTTGATGTGGGATGCCGAGTATGATATGCTTATTACATAAGTTATTCTAATTATCTAATAAGGAATAAATAGTAACTAATTAATAATGTCAATCAAATTAGAAATAAGTACATTTGTATGTTAACCTATAATTCTTGCTACAACAAACAAAAAACTTCTTTCTCACTAATAGGCAGCTTTCCAATCTGTCAATAATGTATCAGTTCCATTATTTTTCCTTTAGTCTTCTTCATTCTTTGCACGTGTTTAGGTATGAACTTTCAGAATATCAGAGTGAACAATTTGGACATGAATTTTAAGTGGATTTCATGACTTTTGTCCTGACACTATATTTTTACCAACATAGTACTAAGTCCAGAGCCAGGCTGGGATATAAAATTCAACCAATAAGTCAGAGTAAACCAAGATGACCACGTTTGTTGCAACAATTTGTTGAGAGACTGAAAGAAGATGATTTAAGGTTGTCCCATAAGGGAAATAACAAGAGAACTAAAAAATGAATCAGCTGGGACCATTAGAATGGGGAATAGGATAAGAATTAGCGGCAAATGGGGGAAAAAACAGGATCTAAATGACAGATCATGTAAAATGTTGTCAAACAGAAGAGGACTACAGGAATCTAATGGGAGGAAAAGGCTCAGCTTTTGAATACCTCAGTAAAGCATCACACGAGTTCTGTTTGGGTTGCTTTGAGATAGATAAACTGAAGATAATGCCTATAACTTTTTTTTGCTAAGAAAGGACACAAAACTGGAGCAAAGTTTGGAGATGAAAGACAGAAAGGGTATTAATTAAGCCAAAATTAGTAGACATAGGGAAGCTGTGATGCAACTAAGGTTGAAG
Organism: Panulirus ornatus; assembly: GCF_036320965.1. Lineage (NCBI taxonomy): Eukaryota > Metazoa > Arthropoda > Malacostraca > Decapoda > Palinuridae > Panulirus > Panulirus ornatus. The sequence goes on along the minus strand of NC_092233.1, from coordinate 17,269,403 downwards.
AGTTTTCCTTATGCAGTAGTTTAAATTAATTCAACTGACATCCTAGCCCTGATTCAGTCACAACCAAATTTGTAACATCAACTTAATTTCTAAATTCTCTTTGCTGTTACCATACAACCTTATTGCTATTGAAAGCTTTGGATAACAAGAAGGATCTCTTCTTTTTGAGGCTCCTAAATTCCATTTCACTTAAATGCCATATATCACACTTGGGGTCAGTATGATAAAAACATCATGTTTTTTTTGTTTTTTTTTTTTGCTTTGTCGCTGTCTCCTGCGTTTGCGAGGTAGCGCAAGGAAACAGACGAAAGAAATGGCCCAACCCACCCCCATACACATGTATATACATACGTCCACACACGCAAATATACATACCTACACAGCTTTCCATGGTTTACCCCAGATGCTTCACATGCCCCGATTCAATCCACTGACAGCACGTCAACCCCGGTATACCACATCACTCCAATTCACTCTATTCCTTGCCCTCCTTTCACCCTCCTGCATGTTCAGGCCCCGATCACACAAAATCTTTTTCACTCCATCTTTCCACCTCCAATTTGGTCTCCCTCTTCTCCTCGTTCCCTCCACCTCCGACACATATATCCTCTTGGTCAATCTTTCCTCACTCATTCTCTCCATGTGCCCAAACCATTTCATGTAAATTCTTATATTTTCCATAGAATAACTATTGTTTATCCTACAATATTACTAATGTGTGTGTATAAGATATATGAAGGGCATTTTTGTGGATTAGAGTGTTTTGGTGATGGCTCAACCTTTCATTCCATTTGAATTAATACCGTATACCTACCAACATTACTGAAATAATTGAGGTGATCCCAGTTTTAACCCTAATCTCGCAGCTATGTGAATCTCGCTGCTGCCTCCTGATATTATGAATACCAGAATTGTTTTTAGTTTCATTCAATTGATCTTGTCTTTTAATAATTTTTAAAAATTCCTTTAATTTACAGTCTTCAGTGCCAGTGTATCTATCTTATTTGGATCATTTATTGTGTACAAACTATGTATACAAAAATACATTGTATACAAGTATACTTAAAATGACCCACTTAACGAAAGTCTTGAGCACTAAAAATTCCTGCTACTATGTTCACCGAAAACTGGTCACTGACACAACCCATGATTGACGCTGAGTAAAGCATCAGTAATCAAAGTCTTGGCTGAAAAACTTAAACAAAAAATCGGTTCTATCATGTACGGAAGGCATATGTATGAGTAAGAAGACAGGAGAGTAAGTGGTTCCAAATGAAGGCTGGTCTGTGGCAATGTATGTGTGATGTCGCCATTGCTGGTAAATTTGTTTGTGGACGGGGTGGTGAGGAAGGCAATTGCAATTCTTTAAGAAATTAATGAGTATGCACTCTGTAAAGGGACAGGAATTAAGCCACTTGTTTACTGATGATACAGCACTGATGAAAGATTAGAGTAAGGAACTGCTGAAGTTGGTGACATGAGTTAGGGAAAATGTGTGAAAGGAAGTTGAAAGTATATGTGAATAAAAGTAAGGTTATTATGATTTAGCAGGCAAGAAGATGGGGTCTGAGTTTGAATGGAGAAAATTTTGGAAGTGAAGTGAAGTGTTTCAGATACCTGGGAGTTAACATAACAGCAAATCAAACTATGAAAGCAGAAGTGAGTCATAGGGTAGGTGAGAGAGATCATTATCCATGGTCAAAAATGGGTGTTTGAAGGTACAGTAATCCCAGTGATAATGTATAGATGCAAAGCATAGGCTATAGATGAGGATGTGTTGAGGAGGGTGGATGTGTTGGAAATAAAATGTTTGAAGACAATATATATATGATCTGATGTAGCTTGATCGAGTAAGTAATAAGAGGGTAAGAGAGATGTGTGGTAATAACAAAGTGGTTGAGATCAGGAGATGGTGTTCTGAAATGGTTTGGACAAATGGACAGAATGAGAGAAAAGAGGTTGACAAAGAGGACATGTCCCATAAGTGGAAGGGAAAAGGAGAAAGAAAGGTCCAAACTGGAGACAGAAGGATGGAGTAAATAATACTTTCAGTGGTCTGGTACTGAATGTGCAGGAGGGGAAGGGCACGCATGGGATTGAGTAAATTGAAACGATGCAACTTACAGCTGGTGATGTTCTTTCAATTCATTGAATTAGGGCATGAGATGTGGCTTGGAAAGACCATGAAAAGGTCTATAGGGCTTGGGAATGGAGGTGAGCGAATGCAACCACTCTGTGTCTGTTCCCAACGCTATCTTGCTAATGCAGAAAACTGTGGGCAAGTATAAAAAAATAAATGCATTTACCTCTATCAGCTTCTTAACTATATACAAATTCAGAGAAATTAAAGAGAAAATAGGTGAAAGAGATGAAATTCTTCTGTAATTCATGATCATCTCAAAACACTCAAATTATAATCAATAAATGACAGGGCATAGCAATTATAGGAGATTAAGCCTGTTAAGTATACCAGGAAAAGTGTATACAAGAGTGTTGATTGACAGAGTGATGGAAGGGACTGAATGCAGAATAAGTGAGGAGCAAGGTAGGGTATGTGTGGATCAGAATTTTCTGTGAGAATGATTGTGGAAAAGTATCTAATGAAAGGTAGGAAGTTGTATGCAACTTTAATGGATCTGGAGAAGATGCTTGAAAAAGTTGAGTGGAATGCTTTATGGGATGTGTTACTAATATATGGGGTAGGGGAACAACTAATGAGTGGTGTGAAATCCTTATATAAGGGAGCAAGTACATCTGTAAAAGTGGATGGGGAGGTAAACAAAATTTTCAAGGTACATGTTGGTATGAGGCAGGGATGTATGATTTCAATGTGGCTTTTTAGAATGTATGTGTATGGAGTGATAAGAGAGATGAAAGCAAAACTAAGGGACTAAGGAGGGAGGTGTAGATGTACAGATGGTGTGGTGGTGAGGTATGGTGACTAGTGACAAACCTATTTGCAGACAATAGTTTTTTTGTTGAGAGTAACAAGCTACAGCAGAAGGTTGTAGATGTGTTTTATGATGTGTGTAAGTATAAGCAAATGAAGGTAAGTGTGAGTAAAAGCCAGGTAATGATATCTGAAAGGAAATTGAGTGAAAGTATAAATTTTGCAAAGTCCTATAGAGTTGGGAGAGCAACTACAAGGGGTGACAGAATTTAAGTAATTTGGAGCTATCTTAGATAAGTTTAGTGATATGGAAGGACAAATAAGGAAAAGAGTACTACAGCGTAGAAGAGTCATTTGGTCCCTTAACAATTATGAAGGGTAGAGGTTTAAGTATGGAAGTGAAGAAATGATTAAGGGACACCATAGTCCTTCTGACTCTTGACATAAGCAGCCAAAACATGAACATAGGATGAATCACAAGGGTCAAGAATCCAAGCTGTGGAAAAGTTATTTGAGAGAGGCATGTGGTATAACTTGATGGAATGAAGAAAGCAATGAGGTGGTGTATGAGAGATTTAGTATGGCAGGGAATGCAAAGGGAATGAATTGTTGAATGGTAGATTGAGTGAAACATAATACTTGAGGAGGTTTGGGCATGTGGAAAGAATGTAAGACAAGTTATCAAAGAGAGTGTATGATAGTACAGTTAAAAGGGTTGGTGTAAAAGGAAGACCAACTGTGACATGGGAAAATAAGAGTGGAAGAGTACTGGAGGGGGAGAAATGTGGGAAGAGTGAGTGGAATGGTGTATGCTAGGGAGGTATTTAAGGACAGGGATGAGTGGAGACTTATTCTGTGGCTATCTCTTTGATGAGTGTTTCCAGAGGGAATGGGCAACATAGATATCTTTAGATAATATATCATTTTTCCATAGATTTTTTTCAACTTGGTTTTATTTCTTTGGTTCTTAACTAATCAAATCATAAACCACATATTCATAAAAACAATAGTGATGTTTGCAAAACTGAGTGCTACATGGAACAGAAATCATTAGGATCCTAGAGGCTAATATCGCCTTCAAATGTAAACACTAAATTTTTACTTGGAGAACGATACAGTAAATTGTATTCATGAAATTTTTATTAGCGTATCTCTTCAGTAGGTCCTTATGTAAAGCATGATTCAGTAATTATCACATACTCAAAAAAACTGAAGAGAAAATAGCTGATAAAAACTTCTTTGCCAGACTGCACTTGCTGTTAGATCAAACCATTAAAGGTATAACCTCACAGCAATACAGGACATTATATTTTTCATATATTTTTTCTAAATTTTCTTTTCAGTAGGTTCTTACCTAATGCAAGAATCAATGATTATCCACATACTTAGTAACATTTAGGAGGAAGTTACTGAAAGAGTTGGAATTCTTACCTATTCCATGATGTCTTCTGTTCAAAACTTTCAACTTGTCGTCAGTCAGTGGTATGGTACACTGTATATTTTATCTTAAATCTTGACGGTAAATCTTCCCCAATTCATGGACTAGTAACAATTAACATATTCGAAAACCAGGTGAAAATGGGTGTACAAAGGAAAGTGTTACTTTGAACATAAATACTTGCAATCCCAGGGAAGCTAGCATTGACTCAGTTTAGAAATAATCAACTTATACTGTGTGAAAGATACTGTACATGTTATTTTTCATATTTTTTTTCTGCATATTTCTTCTCTGAGTCTTAATAAATGCATGAATATAAAATTAACTTCATAATCAAATAGCCAAGATAAAATTCGTACTTAGCTTGCGCTCATCAGCTTAAAACTCTCAACTTATATTACAATCAGTGAATAGTATGGTGGGTTACATTTTTTAAATATTATTTCTAAATGATTCTTTCAGTACATTCTCACTTAATGTATGAATCAATAATCACCAACACATCAAAATGTAAGAGAAAAGTACTGACATAGCTGGAGTCTTATCTACTCACACTAGACTTCTGTTCAAAACATTCAAATTATAAATGAATGTTACAGTAAACTGTAATTTTCATGTAGTTTTTCTTCTGGAGATTCCTGCCTAACACCTGAACCAATAATTAAGAAAATAGGAGTAGAAAATTAAGTGCTACACAGAATAGGAATCTTGGATCTTATACTCAAAGGTGTTTTTCATAAAATTTTTCTAAGCAAATTCTTACCTAATACAAGAAGTGATAATTATTTAGATACAAATAAAAAAATAGGATGGTACAATACAGTACATGGACGAGCAAACATGATGTTGATACAAGCAAGACTGAGAAGCCAGAGACCCTGGTGAAACTCTAATTATGCTCAGCAAATGATGTGGTATATCTTACTTTTATGGATATATATATTCTTCTACACAATTATGATCAACAGATTCTTGGTTATCTCACAAATTCAATAAGAAAAAAAAAAATAAGAGGGAGAAAGTGGTACATAATGTGTGAATGCTTGGATGTAGGGCATTCATTACATTCAACTTAAACTCAGTGAATACTATGGTAAATTGTATTTTTCATACATTTCTTTTACAAAATTCTCTTCAGTAAGTTCTTACTTAATGCATGAAATAAAAATTACAAATGTTTGCAGAAAATACTACTGTATAACCGAACTGATGCAAGTACTCTGGTTGATCTTAAGTTCTTCTTGGACATGTTTAAGTGATTGTACACCTTATGTAATAATCCACACATTGGAAGTGTCTTGGTCCTGAACTTCTCAGTTGAAAGATATTCTACTTGTAGTACAAAATGCAAGGTTTAGATAGGTAAGCATGCATACTGACCATTACTCTTTAGGATGTATTTTCTGAATTTCATCATTAATTACTACGTTTAGATTCATGACATGTGGTCACTTGCACAATTCTTTTTTGCCTACTGATTTATCAGTCATTGTAGAGTATCAATTTTTGGAGCAGATTTTCATCTACTCTATTGATAAAAATGTTTAGATGGTTGGCAGGAATGATGGTGATATTTCTCAAAGTTCTGGTCACATCTATTTGTGACCTTTAGTCAAATAAACTTTAGTGATTTGTTAGTGACTTCAATATAATGTTCCTGTATTACCCTTTAATATAACCTTAATTTCCCTTTGTTGTGCTCATTTCTGTTATTTTAACTATTTCCTCCAATTTGTACCTGGAGAACATCTCTTTGTCGTAGTTTTAAATCTGGTTGGATTTAATGTTTCTGAAAAAATTTTCTTCTTTCAAACTAATTGGCAGTAATGTAACCTTCTATCTTTTTTTTCTAAAGAACTCCACATCATTAGAACAGTTAAGTATGCCTTTAACTGAATCTAGAAATTTTGTTCAGGTCCTGAGCATATTTCTTTTCAGAGCAGCCACTCAAACTGTTCAGAGGGATGATTTATCCCAATACAAAGTACAGGATTCTTCTATCTTCCTTAACATTTAATAAAAAAACTTCTATTATCTCTTCCTCCCTCACTTCTAAACTAGAAAACCATTGGTGAAGTAAAGAAAACTAAAAGTCTTATGCTTCAATGAAACTGACATGTAAGAAGCTTGGTTACATAAGTACGTTTTATGAGCAATATAAATGATACCAAGCACAGTGTGAGGAGCATGGCTATACAGATTAGATACGAGAGATTCGATTACTGCTGAAATATTAAAGTGAACATCTTCTTAGTCATATAGATTAAATATGGAAGCAATATGGGCATAACTGATATATCGCATGGGTAATAAAGCAGCAATCATGATATTCATAAATTGGGCATAAATTAGGGAAATTCATGCTTCAACTCAAATATAAACAGGATAGATAAGTACAAATATTTCTTGACTTATTTGCTTTATGGAGGAGCTGCTGAATTTGGACATGTGGCATGAGTGGTATGTTTTAAGAGCTGTTACAAACTGCATGAAGATAACACAGCCCTAATTATACTAAGAGTTCAGTTACTAGGTTTCAGTCTATCTTGGACAATGTTGCATAACCATATACATATTCAATAAATTAATTCAATTGCCTACATTTCATTATTAACCTTGTACTAGTAAGGCTCACTTCCTTATTGTAATGCTGGTAAAATGAACTAAATTTTAAATGTTATCTACAGGGAAAACATCATTATTCTTTTATAATTTTGATACATAAGGAAAAAAATCAGCTGAAAAAATCATACATGCAAATTATTCACATTTATGAATGGGTGCACTAAATCACACATTCATCCACAAAATAATTTAATCTCTAATTTAATCTCTAATTTGTTGATTTATCAAACTACATTTCAATAATAATAAAATAATCATGTTAGTGAAATAATCATATAACCACTGGCTACTAAATTTCATCAAACTAATATTTAATTATGCATAATGCTAATACAAGAACTATAGATAACATTTTAGGATTTATAATATGCACTGTCTCATATCAAATATTAACTGCTTTAAGTTGGCAGCAATGCCAAACTTACTAATTAAACCACATTTTTCTTACTCAGTAAAATAGTTTCACTATATACAACCTTTCACACATCTTCCATGACACGGCACAAATAAGGCAATTGCTAAAATGTGGACCAAGTCAGGGGAAAAACTGTCCGGGGCCCATTTTCCTGAGGCAACCTGTAGTGTCCTACAGAGCAGCTGCTGCATTATAAATATTGTTCATTTTGATAATCATCTAAGGTTTTAACGCCAACAAAATGAAACTGAAGGTAACATTCAAGTTCCTTGTTTTTCAGACAGACACAGAATGAGGTCATTTTGAATTTCATGAAAAGTGCTTCTAAAATAGAATTTTGCTAATTCTAAAATAATGCAGAGGTAAAAGATCCTGGGGCACTTGGTAGAAAATCAATACAAGTAACAGGATGGACTTTGGCACATTTCCTCCTGGTTAGAAGGAATAGTAGTAGTAAATAAAATTATCACTGAAAAGATAAATACACCACATTCCTTAAGTTTTGTAAAACTACATCAAAAACAAATTGCACATTTCCATGAAACTTTTTATATTATACATTCACACAAAGTTCCTAATAAGGTTATAATTTTCAACAATTCAATTTCAGACAGCCATAAATATCACTAGCTCAAGAAATGATTAAAAACTTTTATTTATTTTCATCATCATGAACATGTAACACTAAACAACCCTAGATTAACTTTAAATTCATATGACAATATATATTTAAAGTTGTTACCAGAGCTGTGAAGCATTTAATTACAAAATGAAAGTCCTTAAAAAAGTGCCTCCTTCATCAAGCAGAAAGACAGAGCAAGTTCTGCAATACACACTCTCAGGCTTCTGCTGATCAGAGGGTTTTCTTTCCACAATTACCAATAGGATAAATTCTTAAATGACGCCACTGTCCTATAATTCGTAATCAGTTCACAAGCATTCAACGAGCCCCTCACCTATAGGATTCCTGTTCCATACATGTCAAGTGCAAGATACAGGGCATCAAAACTGTCCTCCCACCGACCTTTCCACTTCTTATCACTGGCCACCAACAAATGAAAATATTTTCTAAAAATCTACTGGTTCCTGATATTTCAAACTATGAAACTTCAAACAGTATTATACTTTCATCTGTAAAGAAGCAAGACAGCACTGCACAAAGAAATTTTTTTGAGCACTCTAGTCACTCACAAAACTTCCAGGTCTTCTTTCAATAAGCTAAGCCACTATGTGAAACCTAAGAGCTCCCTCTAGAATGTAAAAGTTTTATTTCACCACATACTTCAGTGTACAAAGGTTATTATATACTTTATAGAAGAGCACTAACATCACAGATTTCAATAGCATCCACACACTCGCTACTGAAAACTATGCTTTCAGCAGAGCAAAAGCCACTGGTCAGTTCTGAAGATTTCAGTACAGTGTAAGCTTTAGTACTGAGGACTTCAGTAGTAGCAAAGCTTTAATACTGAAAACATTAAGTCTTCATTTGAGGAAGTGCCTTACTACAGAAACCATCAAATTTTGTTCTTTCCTTCTGTAAGTGTAAACTATATTCCTGATCTAGGAAGAACATTGAACATATCTAAGGTCACTATACAATATCATCAACGATAAAACAAGCTTGCTGTTTAAACTGTGATTTTTAATTCACATACATCAGTAAATTATTTACAGTAACTATCTTTTAGCCATTAGCATATCAAAAAAGACCTGCAGCCTGTTGTTTACATCATGATTATAAATGAACAGCCTTAAATAATAATAATAATAATTTATACTAATAACATATTCATCTTTGCAATGTTCAACTATACAAATATAACTGAATATGGAGCTTGGAGGAAATATCCTGATAAGCATCAGTGTAACTGGTTACTATAAATATGTACAGTATAAACAAATGAGGAACTAAATGTGAGCAACAAATCATTCATTAATGACTATTACACAGACTCATCCAACTCTTCAATCACTTCAAATCACAAAATTTTGCATATTGCTGATTTCTTGGGGATAAGAGAAAGATAAGAGAGTATCCTTGATATCTTGTTCCATTTCATACCCTAGTAGGCTTGTCCATAATAGAGCAAGAGGACAAGACTAGAGGAAAGTTTAACAGCCACAGGAAATGACAGTGCAAACAAGAGGACAAACATGAAGAGCAAATGACTTGATCAATCAGACAGCCAGCTGCTTTTTAGACACCTACTTCTAGTATTCCAGATTGAACTTTGTTATTACTCCTTAAAATATTACATTCATATACCCCAATTACCAAGATCAGCAATCTGCTGCTGCTTATGGCATCAATTATGTCACATATAATATTCATCTCATATTACAAAAATTCTTGATTATTCTACATTAACATGATTAAGGCTTCAAAGAACTTTTCCATTATTTCATAATCAACACATCACAGGCAAGAACAAGATATTCACAGTGATACACATTTGGAATCAGTGGCTGAAAAATGAGTAGTACATTAATTTACTGACCATGAATTTGATAACCTGTTTAAATAATTGGGACATATAATTTCCATCAGTGTACTGTAATGTCAAAAGCTGTGCGATGTGTTTTTACTAATCACATTTCTTTACTAAATATCTTAATTTACTGAATGAATTTATCTGCATTGCTTAGGGTCTTCATGACTGAATCAAACAATAATTATCAAACAAAATCAAATATCTACTACTCATTCTCTTTCATATTCCTCATATGAGTCACAATATCCATTGGTTTTAACAGCTGCAAGTTACTAGGGTAGGACACAACCCAAAGGCAATAAAGGTCAGTATGGTAATATACTATATTTATATAAAGTTCTGAGACTGTATCTAAAAAGTGCATCACAATACTCAAGAAAGAAATGCACCATGACAGACTGGATACCTCTTCAAAGACAGTGTCCAGTATCACCCTTGGGCTCCCTCCCCAAACTCATTACATGGAATAGTCTTTTTCATATTTTTGGACTAAAAACATGCCAAGTCCAGACATGAAATTCACCATAACATGACTGGAGTGATTCAGAAAGTAATGCATTTGAACTTATAAAAATATCCACATTATTATATTTGAAAAAAAATTCCAAAATCTAATAAACTGAAGAAACAAAACAATTCTAACTACTGGGAAAGGGTGCATGTTAAGGCCTTCTTAGAATGAACTCCACCCACGATGTGAGAAACGGGGGGGGGGGAAAAAAAGAGGTCATCTTCCATCTTCATGAAATACTGTATTACAAATTCACTAACAATAAATTATGGAGTAACCACCACACAAATGACAATGATATGATTCATGAGCAATGAGGACATTTTCTTATACTTCCTAGCATATGTATTAATGAAAAAGAATGTAACTGACATCCTCTTAACACTAGTTAACTTTTCCAGGGGCTTAACACAACAAATTAATTGGAATATCTTGACTTTACATAATAATACTTAATGCATACAAAATAAAGAACTTAAATTTTTTTCTGAAAATAAAAGGCTTCACTCAACATCAGCTGTATTTTGAATGAAAAACCCTAAGTTATTGTTACTTAAAGAGTTTATCTAACACAAGAAAAGAGTTGTTATGGCCATATGTTAATGAATGAAATGCAATGCTTTTCACCAACTGTATACTACATAAATAAACTGGAGAAAATAAGTTACTTTGGAGCCCTGGTAATAATGGTTCATCATTAAAGCCTAAAAGCAGAATGTGATTTTTTTTCTTTTTAGCAATACGAGCCATGCAACTTTATAGGTATAATCTCTTTACAAGAATTATAAGACTTAAGATCACTCCTTAAAATATATCTATAAAAATAATTTCTGGCTGCTTACTTGGAGATAAAGGGATGGTTGTTTTAGCAACTACAAACATTGTGAAAAGGTTACTGCACTTACACAACCTTTTTCATTCACAATGTCATTAACCTGAATTTTGATTTTTCTAAAACATTTATATTTTGACAGCTCTGCTCATTACTTTGCTATAGAATATTGAAACATTCTGAATAATGTAGATTCAGGTTAAAATATTCCTTTAAATACCAAAAGGGTAATAGTTGTTAGCTCCCAAGTTAGTTGTTGGTAAGAATTCAGTATTACTCTAAGACTTCAAAAGTTGCTGTCTGAATTAAAAGCGAAGTGTTGTATCTCCGAGCCCAATGATTACCAGCAAATTTCTTGAGATGGTCCTTCTCTCTCCATTATATAAATATGAAGTATATAACTTGGTAAGCCATAACTGATCAGAAAAAAACTGAAGTTTGAAAGGATCATAGCATATACTATAATTCATAATAAAAATTTAATTCCTAGAGAAACTTTATTGCACTCTATAAAAAATTGTGAAAATTTACTGAAAATCTAATCAAATTGCTTATAAGGAAGATCAAATAAGATCTTCCCACATCACAGAATATGGTGCATCTTACAAAAACATTTCCTTTACATTTCATAACGATTACATAAAAAAAACTTACACTATGAAAAAATACTACAAATCCGTTTTTGATCATTACAAATCACACTAGGACTGTTGCTAAGCCTCCTGGCTGACACCTTTGGCTTTCCTTAAAGATGCAAATGAGCCCGAGGGTAACCAGGTATCGGGGAAGCCCACTCTAGCTCGTCAGTCAGAGATTGTTAGCTGAGCAAAGCCTATTAATGCCTTATCATCTGGTGCCTCATTAGGTTCACAATCTGAATTCTGAAAATAAAGCAAAAGAAAAAGGAGATTAACCTAAAGCACTGTACTAATCATTTTAAAAGCTTTATCCTAAGACATAGATGTAAACTTGTCTGACATACACTCATCACTTTTCACCCCTTAAGAATGCATGGTCATATTTCTGATGACAGAGTCTCTTTCTCACACCAATGATGATTTTAAACCAGAGAACACCTACATACTGTACTCATGAGTACCTATGACAAAATTTTGTCAATAGGTAAGGCTATTGGATAGTATTCATCACATGTCTTGCTTGATTAATATTACTATTTCTTTATGTCACTTTACATATTGCATAATTTTTAATCCTAGGTTCACCTAGAACTGCACGTGCTTACGTCTATCTCTCATTTTGACTGGCAGTATATTGTGTAGCATTTTCAAATTTCTGCTGGACTCTTTTTTTTTTTCTTTTTTTTTTTCTTTGGGGTCTTTTAGGTATATTCAAGGTATTACTAAACTTGATGATCCTATTTCTTTTGTTGTGATGCAGTCTGGTCAAGCATATTGTTGTAGATACCCTCAATTGTTGCCACATAAACATTTTCATATATCTTTCTCTTCTTTCAAGGCTGTAGAGTTCCAGTTTGGTAACTTTCTTGATAAGATTTGTATGCTCTATTCCCTTAATGGTACTTTTTAGTGTGTTTCTGAATTCTCTCAAGCTTTTTCATTTCCGCTTGCAGCAGTATTCAACAATACTTTTTTTTTTTTGTTTTTTTTTTTGTCTCCCGCGTTTGCGAGGTAGCGCAAGGAAACAGACGAAAGAAATGGCCCAACCCACCCCCATACACATGTATATACATACGTCCACACACGCAAATATACATACCTACACAGCTTTCCATGGTTTACCCCAGTCGCTTCACATGCCTTGATTCACTCCACTGACAGCACGTCAACCCCGGTATACCACATCACTCCAATTCACTCTATTCCTTGCCCTCCTTTCACCCTCCTGCATGTTCAGGCCCCGATCACACAAAATCTTTTTCACTCCATCTCTCCACCTCCAATTTGGTCTCCCTCTTCTCCTCGTTCCCTCCACCTCCGACACATATATTCTCTTGGTCAATCTTTCCTCACTCATTCTCTCCATGTGCCCAAACCATTTCAAAACACCCTCTTCTGCTCTCTCAACCACGCTCTTTTTATTTCCACACATCTCTCTTACCCTTACGTTACTTACTCGATCAAACCACCTCACACCACACATTGTCCTCAAACATCTCATTTCCAGCACATCCATCCTCCTGCGCACAACTCTATCCATAGCCCACGCCTCGCAACCATACAACATTGTTGGAACCACTATTCCTTCAAACATACCCATTTTTGCTTTCCGAGATAATGTTCTCGACTTCCACACATTCTTCAAGGCTCCCAGAATTTTCGCCCCCTCCCCCACCCTATGATCCACTTCCACTTCCATGGTTCCATCCGCTGCCAGATCCACTCCCAGATATCTAAAACACTTCACTTCCTCCAGTTTTTCTCCATTCAAACTCACCTCCCAATTGACTTGACCCTCAACCCTACTGTACCTAATAACCTTGCTCTTATTCACATTTACTCTTAACTTTCTTCTTTCACACACTTCACCAAACTCACTCACCAGCTTCTGCAGTTTCTCACATGAATCAGCCACCAGCGATGTATCATCAGCGAACAACAACTGACTCACTTCCCAAGTTCTCTCATCCCCAACAGACTTCATACTTACCCCTCTTTCCAAAACTCTTGCATTCACCTCCCTAACAACCCCATCCATAAACAAATTAAACAACCATGGAGACATCACACACCCCTGCCGCAAACCTACATTCACTGAGAACCAATCACTTTCCTCTCTTCCTACACGTACACATGCCTTACATCCTCGATAAAAACTTTTCACTGCTTCTAACAACTTGCCTCCCACACCATATATTCTTAATACCTTCCACAGAGCATCTCTATCAACTCTATCATATGCCTACTTATGACAATAAACTTTTTCATCATCAGCTTTGTGTCTCCTAGTGTTTTAATTGTTTTGCTACCATTATCTTTGTCTTTTTGACCCTTTCACTGTCAGTCCTAATGTATACTGCACACACTGTGATCTAGAAATTCTAAAATGTTCTAACAAAAAATCATGTTTGTTATCAGAACTAAATAAAAAACTAAATAAACTGATATACAACTCAACTAAAAAAGATTTTATGTGATCGGGGCCTGAACATGCAGGAGGGTGAAAGGAGGGCAAGGAATAGAGTGAATTGGAGCGATGTGGTATACCGGGGTTGACGTGCTGTCAGTGGATTGAATCAAGGCATGTGAAGCATCTGGGGTAAACCATGGAAAGCTGTGTAGGTATGTATATTTGCGTGTGTGGACGTATGTATATACATGTGTATGGGGGTGGGTTGGGCCATTTCTTTCGTCTGTTTCCTTGCGCTACCTCGCAAACGCGGGAGACAAAAAAAAAAAAAAAAAAAAAAAAAAAAAAAAAACTCAATATAGCATATTCTGTTTTATGTGTACTATGCACCCTTTAATCCTTAAACTAATTCATGTATCACACGGCAAACCTGAAAACCCTACTCCTATAATCATAGGAAGAATTAAAACTTCCTACCTGATGTTTGCCTCCACCAATTATCTATATACATCACTAACAGCACACTGCAATGGGGAAAAAGAATGTACCTCAGTCACACACAAGACATCAAAGAAAAAGGGGAAGCCAGATGGCAGTGCTAATAATTGTGGTGGCAGTATCATACCCAATGAGGTTAGGAGGTGCTGCTACTGCTGTAAAGAGCAAAACAATTGGGAAAAGTTAGAATTCAGTTCCTTGAGGAGATAATCTAGTTTTCTACAGTCTCTAAGTCTCATCCCATCTTCCCATGGATACCTTGTTAGTCCAATATCAGGGGTGGAACTGAAGGGGGAGGCAACTCTCAACTCCATCTGGGCAATAGTTTTTAGAACAGACAAACACTAAAGGTGTACTAAAATCATATTTTTTATGAAGAGTTTGTGAGCCCCCTGCCTCTGGGAAACACCATGCTGGAGTTGCACTTTGCTAATGGCCTATTAGGGGCGAGGTACCAAAGACTGAGAAGTGGCACTGGAGTCCAAGTAAAGGGGACGAGTAATTGAGGTTGATATGACTGAATGCTAACTGAATAACCGGTGATACGGAAAGGAGGGAATTTGATGTGCTGGGGATTTGGGAACCCATATCCTTGGGCAGGATGCATGGGGCGAAAATGGAAATGATGAATGCAAGTTGTGGGAGTGTGTGGAAGGAGTGGTATAGACAGGAATGAAAGAATATTATCAAGGAAGAGGTAAAGAAGGATGTACAATTGTGCTATCACCAGGAGTATGGGAGGGTGTTAAAGATCACACATGGAATGGATCAAGAATGGTGCAAATGAAAGGATATACTGGAATGGTGAAGTATGAACGGGTATGCATATGTGCGCCAGTGAATATGAAGACTATGAGAGGTAAGAAATCTAAATGATTGTATAAATGGGTCTGTGGAGAGAAATGTGGTTGTAATGGATGATATGAATGCGAAGGTGGGATGTGTAACTGGGTCTTGGAAGCATCAAACTTGTAAAAACTGGGTCTTGGAGTTTATTATGGATGCTGTTAAGATGAGATGCAGATTGAGTGAGTGAGAAAAGGAACAGAACCGAAAGATGTGGATGAATGCAGTGTTAAGTCATCAGTGTTTGAGTGAATTTGGTAATTTGTGGAAGAGAAGAAATCGAAGAGAAGAAATCAATGAGAAAAAGGAGAAAAAGCATAGGGGACAGGGCAGAACCTTGAGGGACATTGCTGTTGATGGGAAAAAAAAAGTGGGTGGAGGCTGGTCAATTAAAAGCCAATGAGAAAGATTGGCCAGAGAGAAAGCTAGATATGAAGAAGAGAGAGAAGGAAGACAAAAGAGGAGAGCTTAGAGATGAGATCCCGATGCCACATCCTGTTAAAAGCTTTAAATATGTCAAGGGCAACTACACAAGACTCCCCAAAATCTTTAGTAAGATAGGAGAGAATATCACCAGTGGACCTCTCCTTATGGAAGCCATCCTGATGATCTGAGAGAAGACTGAGTTTGAGGTGTCTACTGATATGGGAGCTAAGGAGGGATTTCAAGACTCTGGAAATGGCATATGTCAAAGCAACTGGACAACAGTTAGAGGGGTCAGAACAGTCACCTGTCTTAGGGATGGGATGTATCAAGGTATGCTTCCAGGAAGAAGGAAACATTTTGGTTTTTAATGAGAAATGGAACAGATGAGCATGCACAATTGCAAGTTCAGGGGCACACTCTTTCAGTACATGGGATGGATGCCATCAGAACCATTAGCCTTGCTTGTGTCTAGAAACAGAAGTACTTTTTGGACAGCCTGAAAAAAAGATTACAGGGAGGGGCATAGGATCAGTAAGATGTAAGAGTCATCCAAAGTGGAATTGGAGGAGAAACACAAACCAAAGAGAGTTGCTTTGTCATGATGCTGCACTTCAGAAACTAAGGATTTACAGAAAAGAGGTTGTGGTCCATTAACCCTATATGTCATTTTCATAACAGAGTATGATGCTATCACATTAAAGAATTCCTGTTACTACATCAGGTCTTGGGATTCATACAAAAAATAAATAATAAAAGCCTTGAATTTCTCAAATGATATAAAAGGAACTGCAAAACTGAAATAGCCCACAAGTATCTACAGCTACCTTTGGGATTAACCTTCCAAATACATGATTCACAGGCTTTCTAAGGCAAAGTCACCTTGTAAAATACAGATTTAAAGTAAGAAAAGGAACAAAGAGCTCTGGAAATAGAAGTTGCTACAACTGTTACAGCAATGAATGTTGCTTCATCCCATGTAGATGGGAATGGAAATAACAACAAATAGATAGAAAGACATAAAATGCTATAATCTTCTAATGAATGAGCATAATTTCCAGATCCTGCAACAAAGCTTGTCCAATCAAAGTTCTCAAAAATGATAAAAGGATCATATGCCTAAATAAGTAAGATATCAAAAGTCATGAGGCACAAAAAGAAAAAAGTAAAGGCATCTAATGCTTACTGTATAGTGTGGTAATTGATGAAAAAAATGGAACACAAAAGTTTTCACATACTGTGAAATAGGGCAATGTATCAAATGATTAGAGGGATGATATGATTGTTACAACACAGAAACAGTAAGAAATGGAGATTTAGCAAGGTCTGGGATGATGACAAAGCAAAACATTCTAAGTTAATAGGAAGAAAAACAGGTGCAATAGAGAAAATTAATTAAGATGAATGGAAAGAAAATAAGAAATAATAAAGATACCTAATGTTACTAACAAGGGGATGCTGAAGGAAAGATGTGAACAGATACACAAAAGCCTTTAGGCAGTGTGGAGTGAGGGCAGTGTGTCAAAAAATGATGTGGGTAAAATGACCTCATGACTGTGTGGTGGTGTAAAAGTTGGAGGTCTATCTCTCACATATGTTTATCATTTGTAGGGGATAGCTATATATATATATATATATATATATATATATATATATATATATATATGATCTTATGAAACAAGCTAAAAACTAGTCCATCATACCTGGACCATATAAGCATGCCTGATTTTCAGTCCATACTACTCTTACAGCATGGAAATGCTAATCCAATAAAAATGTACTCCTCTTACTCACCAATCTAAAAGTAAGGTTCTGCCCCATCTCTGGATGCTGTGTGATCTTATCTAAGTTGGCAGCAATAACAACTAAGTCTCGGCCATCTACTAAACCAGCAGCTACTAGTTCCGAGGCTACACCTTCCGATGTGTCTCGTCCAACGGTGAATTCAAAACGAATATCATTAAGTTCTCTCCTTTGGTTTCTGAAACAAATATTAATAGTTTACTGTGCATAAATCAAAAAAGTTTACAAAAAATAATATTAACTATTTGAGGGATGTGAAAAAAAATGAGGCATATGCAACTAAAAGATTAATATTTGAAGTTATCCTATAATGAAATAATTTATCACTATATCAAAACTGTAATGAGGAGCAGTATGTATGTAACTAGAGAATGAATACTTCCCTAGTATTCCCTGTGACTAAAGGGGGTGGGAGCGGGGGCTGGAAACCCTTCCCTCCTTGTATTTCAATTTCTAAAAGGGGAAACAGAAGGAGTCAAGCAGGGAGTGCTCATTATCCTCGAAGGCTCAAATTAGGGTGTCTGAATGTATGTGGATTTAACCAAGATGAGAAGAAAAGAGAGATAGGTAGTTTATTTGCGGAAAGAAGTGTGGATGTTCTGGCTCTGAATGAAATGAATCTCCAGGGTAAAGGGGAAGAATGGTTTGGAAAAGTCTTGGGAGTAAAGTCAGGGGTTGGTGAAAGGACAAGAGCTAAGGAAAGAGTAGGACAACTCCTGAAGCAGGAGTTGTGGGAGTGTGTGATAGAGTGTAAGAAAGTAAATCTTAGACTGATGTGGGTAAATCTGAAAGTGGATGGAGAGAAATGGGTAATTATTCGTGCTTATGCACCTGGTCATGAGAAGAAAGATGATGAGAGGCAAGTGTTTTGGCAGCAGCTGAGTGAGTGTGTCAGCATCTTTGGTGCATGAGAACAGGTGTTAGTGATGGGTGATGTAAATGTGAAGGTGAGTAATGTAGCAGATGAGGGTATAATTGGTGTACATGAGGTATTCAGTGTTGTGAATGGAAATGGTGAAGAGCTAGCGGATTTGTGTGCTGAAAAAAGACTGGTGATTAGGAATACCTTGTTTAAAAGAGGGATATACGTAAGTATACACATGTGAGTAGGAGAGATAGTCAAGGGGCATTACTACATTATGTGTTAATTGATAAGCATGTAATGTAAAAGAGAGATTTTAGGATGTTAATGTGTTGAAGGGGGCAGCTGGAGGGATCTCCGATCACTATCTTGTGGAGGCGGTGAAGATTTGTAGAGGTATTCAAAAAAGAAGATAGTGGTGAGAGTAAGTGAGCTTGGAAAGGAGATTTGTTTGAGGAAGTATCAGGAGAGATTAAGTGTAGGATGGAAAGGAATGACAGCAAATGATGTGAAGGGGGTGGGTGTGGAATGGGATGTATTTAGGGAAACAATGATGTCATGTGCAAAAGATGCATGGGGCATGAGAAAGGATGGAGGTGGGGAGATTAGAAAGGGTAGCGAGTGGTGGGACGAAGAAGTGCAGTTGTTAGTGAAGGAGAAAAGAGAGGCATTTGGATGATATTTACAAGGAAGGAGTGCAAATGACTGGGAGACGTATAAAAGAAAGCGGCAAGAGGTCAAGAAGAAGGTGCAAGGGTTGAAAAAGGGGGCAAATGAGAGTTGGGGGCGACAGAGTATCATTAAACTTTAGGGAGGATAAAAAGATGTTTTGGAAGGAGCTAAATAACATGCATAAGATACGAGAACAAATGGGAACACTGGTGAAGGGGGTAAGGGGGGAAGTAATAACATGTAGTGAGGAAGTGAGCAGATGGAGACAGTATCATGAAGGTTTGTTAAATGTGTTTAATGACAGAGTGGCCGATGTAAGGTGTTTTGGTCAGGGTGGTGTGTAAAGTGAGAGGGTCAGGGAGAATGGTTTGGTTAAGAGAGAAGAGGTAGCGAAAGCTTTGCAAAAGATGTAATTCTGTAAGGCAGCAGGTTGGGAGGGTACTGCAGTAAAATTCAATAAGAAAGGGGGTGAGGGTTGTTGATTGGTTGGTAAGGACATTCAATGTATGTATGGATCATGGTGAAGTGCTAGAGGATTGGCAGAATGCATGCATAGTGTCACTGCGCAAAGGCAAACAGATAAACATGAGTGTTCAAATTACAGAAGCAAAGGTTAACTGAGTATTCCTTGGAAATTATAATGGAGGGTATTGATTGAGAAGGTGAAGGCATGTAAAAAGCAACACACTGGGGAAGAGCAGTGTAGTTTCAGAAGTGGTAGAAGATGTGTGGATCAGGTGTCTGCTTTGATGAATGTGTGAGAGGTGCTTAGAAAAACAGAAGGATTTGTATGTAGCATTTATGGCTCTGGAGAAGGCATATGATGAGGTTAAATAAATGCTTTGTGGAAGGTCTCAATAGTATATGGTGTGGGAGGTAAGCTGCTAGATGCAGCAAAAAATTTTTCTAAGGATGTAAGGCATGTGTATGAATAGGAAGAGAGGAGAGTGATTGGGTCCCAGTGAAGGTAGGTCTATGGGAGGGGTGTGTGATGTCCCCATGGTTGTTGAATTTGTTTATAGATGAGGTGATGAGGTAGGTAAATGCAAAAGTTTTGGAGAGAGGAGTGAGTATGCAATCCTTT
The DNA here is from genome assembly GCF_036320965.1 of Panulirus ornatus. Taxonomy (NCBI): domain Eukaryota; kingdom Metazoa; phylum Arthropoda; class Malacostraca; order Decapoda; family Palinuridae; genus Panulirus; species Panulirus ornatus. The sequence goes on along the minus strand of NC_092233.1, from coordinate 17,248,961 downwards.
AGGTGATGAGAGGCCCTGGGAAGTGAGTCAGTTGTTGTTTGCTGATGATACAGCTCAGGTGGCTGATTCCAGTGAGAAACTGCAGAAGTTGTTGACTAAGTATGGAAAAGTGCGTTAAAGGAGAAAGTTGAGAGTATATGTGAATAAGAGCAATAAGGGTTGAGGGACAAGTTAACTGGGATGTAAGTTTGAATGTAGAAAAATTGGAGGAAGTGAAGTGTTTTAGATATCTGAGAGTGGACTTTGCAGTAAATGGAACTATGGAAGCAGAAGTGAGTCATAGGGTGGGGGAGGGGGAGGAGGTTCTGGGAGCAATGAAGAATGTGTGGAAAGACAGAATGTTATCTCGGAAAGCAAAAATGAGTATTTTGAGGGAATAGTAGTTCCAACAATATCATATGGTTGAAAGGCATGGGCTTCAGATAGGGCTGTACAAAGGAGGGTGGATGAGTTGGAAATGAAATGTTTGAGGAAAATATGTGAAGCAAGGTGGTTTGATCAGGTAAGTAATGAAAGGGTAAGAGAAATGTGTTGAAATAAAAAGAGCATGGCTGAGAGAGCAGAAAAGGGTATGTTGATATGGTTTGGACATATGGAGAGAATGAGTGAGGAAAGACTGACAAAGAAGATATATGTGTCAGAGGTGGAGGGAACAAGGAGAAGCAAGAGACAAAATTGGATGTGGAAGGATGGAATGAAAAAGATTTTGAGTGATCAGGGCCTAAACATACAGGAGGATGAGAGGCATGCAAGGAATAGAGTGAATTGGAATGATGTGGTATACTGGAGTGGACATGCTGTCAACGTACTTAACCAGGGCATGTGAAAAATCTGGGGTAAAACCATGGAACAGTCAGTGGGGCCTGGATGTGGATAGGGAACCGTGGTTTCAGTGCATTTCACATGACAGCTAGAGACTTGAGTGTGAACGAATGTGGCCTTCTTTGTTTGTTTTCCTGGCACTACCTCACTGAAGTAAGTTGTAGTGACGCAATTTCCTGTGGGGTGGGATGGCACCAGGAATGGATGAAGGCAAGCATGAATATGTACATGGGTACATATGTATATGTCTGTGTATGTGCATGTATACATATGTTAATATGTATATGTGCATGCATGGGCATTTATGTATATATATGTGTATATGAGTGGATGGGCCATTTCTTCATCTATTTCCTGGCGCTACCTCGCTGACACAGGAAATGGTGATCAAGTATGATAAAAAAAAGATAATAATAATATACATGGTTCATTAACTTATACATATGACTGTCAGACTCATAGTATGATGACATGTGCACAGCATACTTGTATATTTATTTTAGTTACCATCTCCACATCCTCATATGATGAAAATCTATAAGCAATGATCAAACTAGTTGCTCTTTAATTCTGCACACAGGTAAGGAGCTCAAAAAATATCACACAAAACCATGTCATAGTATCTGATCCATAGATATTAAGTTATTAATTCAAAAACATAATAATATAACTAGCATTCTATGAACAAGGAAAAATGTGAAGTCAATAAACTAGTGAGAGGTTATAGTTAATACTGTGAGGTATGGTGTATTGCTGAGTGAATCAAGTCTTAATAGTAACTGGAGAGTTTTTGAAAAAAAAAAGGACTTCACAAAGCTTATTTTTTTTTTTTTTTTTTTTTTTTATACTTTGTCGCTGTCTCCCGCGTTTGCGAGGTAGCGCAAGGAAACAGACGAAAGAAATGGCCCAACCCCCCCCCATACACATGCACATACATACCCACACATGCAAATATACATACCTACACAGCTTTCCATGGTTTACCCCAGACGCTTCACATGCCTTGATTCAATCCACTGACAGCACGTCAGCCCCGGTATACCACATCGCTCCAATTCACTCTGTTCCTTGCCCTCCTTTCACCCTCCTGCATGTTCAGGCCCCGATCACACAAAATCTTTTTCACTCCATCTTTCCACCTCCAATTTGGTCTCCCTCTTCTCCTTGTTCCCTCCACCTCCGACACATATATCCTCTTGGTCAATCTTTCCTCACTCATCCTCTCCATGTGCCCAAACCACTTCAAAACACCCTCTTCTGCTCTCTCAACCACGCTCTTTTTATTTCCACACATCTCTCTTACCCTTACGTTACTCACTCGATCAAACCACCTCACACCACACATTGTCCTCAAACATCTCATTTCCAGCACATCCATCCTCCTGCGCACAACTCTATCCATAGCCCAGGCCTCGCAACCATACAACATTGTTGGAACCACTATTCCTTCAAACATACCCATTTTTGCTTTCCGAGATAATGTTCTCGACTTCCACACATTCTTCAAGGCCCCCAGAATTTTCGCCCCCTCCCCCACCCTATGATCCACTTCCACTTCCATGGTTCCATCCGCTGCCAGATCCACTCCCAGATATCTAAAACACTTCACTTCCTCCAGTTTTTCTCCATTCAAACTCACCACCCAATTGACTTGACCCTCAACCCTACTGTACCTAATAACCTTGCTCTTATTCACATTTACTCTTAACTTTCTTCTTCCACACACTTTACCAAACTCAGTCACCAGCTTCTGCAGTTTCACACATGAATCAGCCACCAGCGCTGTGTCATCAGCGAACAACAACTGACTCACTTCCCAAGCTCTCTCATCCCCAACAGACTTCATACTTGCCCCTCTTTCCAAAACTCTTGCATTTACCTCCCTAACAACCCCATCCATAAACAAATTAAACAACCATGGAGACATCACACACCCCTGCCGCAAACCTACATTCACTGAGAACCAATCACTTTCCTCTCTTCCTACACGTACACATGCCTTACATCCTCGATAAAAACTTTTCACTGCTTCTAACAACTTTCCTCCCACACCATATATTCTTAATACCTTCCACAGAGCATCTCTATCAACTCTATCATATACAGGTAAAAAAAAAAAAAAAATAAAAATCCAAACAGCAAGTACTGATCTAAGGAGACCATATACCAGAAGGGTGTGAATATTCAATTATTGTAATGGCTGTATGGTATGAAATGAATCAATAAAGAGAAGTGTCAAATACAACTCTTAGCTCTGTTAAATGTGATAATAAAATATCCTTTAGTTCTACTGAAATACCTTTAGCACGGACCCAGTTATTGGATTTTGCAAGTGTTGTCATATCACAGATAAAGCAAAAAAAAATTTAGTGGGTTATTAAAGTAAACAAGTTGGTAAAGGGTTGAAGTGTCACTGAAGTAGGATGGGATGGAGTGAAAGTTACTAAAAGGTACAGGAAAATGTACTTGGTCTGTCTATGTCACCTCCTGAATTATCAGATTCAGAAACTGTTGCCATATCACAAATAATGTAAACAAAAGTTTATGTATATTCATCAAACAGTTTGGTGATGAGATCTTGAGGTGTTGCTGGAGTGGGATGGGGTGGTGATACATCAATTGTCTCCTAAACTGACTGATTCTGCAACTGTTGCTAAATCACAGATAATGTAGCCTTTACATAGCCCTTCATATTTCTGGGATTTTCTAAATGACACACTTGCCAAGGGTTTGCTCATACTTAAAATCTCCCTTAACATTCCTTCAAAGTAAAAGTGTCAATTGATCTTTAGTGACATCAAATCTTGGAACACTTTTTCTTCCTTTCAAATGAATGACCTGGCTGACATTCTTTTTTAAAAATAAGCCAGTCTCATCCACTCACACTAAGGTGTGTTACTAATTCCATAATAATTTTCCCTAAATACTCATGAAATAACTAGGGAAAGTGAGTTAACTGTGAAAAGAGGGTGCACAGGATCACAAAAAATTTTGTTTCCAAGCTCATTGCTGGTATGTGGGCTATGAATCCAAATGTATTTTGGCCTTTGCCAGTGGCCTATTAAGGGTGAGGCAATAAAGGCTAAAAAGCAGCACTGGAGTTCTTTATTTATGGAGACTGTTGCTGTGGCCATCCTTCTGAGGAAGTTCCAATTGGAACAGGCATCAGAGATATAGGCAGATAGATAGCTTAAAGTAAAAAATCTCCTTCGCTCTTCCCTCAAATTACAAGGTTCAAGCGATCTCTAATGACTTTAAATCCTGGTGCACTTTTTCTTGATCACAAAAGAATGTCCTAGCTCATCCTTTTCCAAAAGAAGCCAGCCTCATCCACATGCTGAGGATTGTGGACTCCATCCTTGATAATTTTCACTAAATACATATTGGAAACAGAGGAGAGTGAGATGTTTGTGCCAAGACGGCATATTGCATCACAAACATATTTGCTCACAAGCAGTGAGCTGGCATGGGTCATATGAACCAAAACATGTTCTGCCAATACTTAAGGGCTATGAATATAAATTTACTGTGCTTTGCTATTGTTATAAAACTCACTATGACTAAAAAGCCTTCAAGCATAATGAGATACTTCATTATAAAAGGGACAGAGTATATGTTGTTTTCTCATGACTGTTTGCTATTTCCTGTATTAGTGAGGTAGCACCTAACTGATGAAAAGGCCTTGTTCACTCACATCCATTCTCCGAGGTGGCATGTGTAATGCACTGAAACCACATTACCCAATCTATAATAAGGCTCCACAGATCTTTCCATGGTTTCCCCCAGCTGCTTCACATACCATGGTTCAGTCTATTGACAGCATATTGCCCCTTTATACCACATCGCTTCAATTGCCTGGAGCACACCTTTCACCCTCCTGCATGTTCAGGTACCAAACACTCAAAGCCTTGTTCAACACAACCCTATCTATAGCCCATGCCTTGCAACCATGTAACATTGATGGTACCACTATTCCTTCAAACATAGCCAATTTTGCTCCGAGATAAAGTTCTTGCCTTCCACACATTTTTCAATGCTCCCAAAACATTCGCCCCCTTCCCCACCCTGTGACTCACTTCTGCTTCCATGGTTCCATCCACTGCTAAATTCACTCCCAGATATCTAAAACACTTCACTTCCTCCAGTTTTTCTCCATTCAAACTTACCTCTCAATTAACTTGTCCCTCAACCCTATTGCAACTAATAACCTTGCTCTTAATCACATTTACTCTCAGCTTTCTTCTTTCACACACATTACCAAACTCAGTCACCAGCTTCTGCAGTTTCTCACCCGAATCAGCCACCAGTGCTGTATCATCAGAGAACAACAACTGACCCACTTCCCAAGCTCTCTCATCCACAACAGACTGCACACTTGCCCCTATCTCCAAAACTCTTGCATTCACCTCCCTAACAACATCATCCATAAACAAATTAACCAACCACAGAGACATCACGCACCCCTGCCACAAACCGACATTCGCTGAGCACCAATTACTTTCCTCTCTTCTTACTCGTACGCATGCCTTACATCCTCGATAAAAACTTTTCACTGCTTCTAACAACTGCCTCCCACACCATATATTCTTAATACCTTCCACAGAGCATCTCTATCAACTCTATCATATGCCTTCTCCAGATCCATAAATGCTATATACAAATCCATTTGCTATTCTAAGTATTTCTCACATACATTCTTCTAAGCAAACACCTGATCCACATATCCTCTACCACTTCTGAAACCACACTGCTCTTCCCCAATCTGATGCTCTGTACATGCCTTTACCCTCTCAATCAATACCTTCCCATATAATTTCCTGGTTAAGGCATGTACAGAGCATCAGATTGGGGAAGAGCAGTGTGGTTTTAGAAGTGGTAGAGGATGTGTGGATCAGGTGTTTGCTTTGAAGAATGTATGTGAAAAATACTTAGAAAAACAAATGGATTTGTATGTAGCATTTATGGATCTGGAGAAGGCATATGATAAGAGTTGATAGAGATGCTTTGTGGAAGGTATTAAGAATATATGGTGTGGGAGGCAGTTGTTAGAAGCAGTGAAAAGTTTTTATCAAAGATGTAAGGCATGTGTACGAGTAAGAAGAGAGGAAAGTGACTTGTTCCTAGTGAATGTCGGTTTGTGGCAGGGGTAAGTGATGTCTCCATGGTTGTTTAATTTGTTTAGGGATGGGGTTGTTAGGGAGGTGAATGCAAGAGTTTTGGAGAGAGGGGCAAATATGCAGTCTGTTGTGGATGAGAGGGCTTGGGAAGTGAGTCAGTTGTTGTTCAATGATGATACAGTGCTGGTGGCAGATTCCGGTGAGAAACTGCAGAAGATGGTGACTGATTTTGGTAGTGTGTGAAAGAAGAAAGCTGAGAGTAAATGTGAATACGAGCAAGGTTTTTAGTTTCAGTAGGGTTAAGGGACAAGTTAATTGAGAGGTAAGTGTGAATGGAGAAAAACTGGAGGAAGTGAAGTGTTTTAGATATCTGGGAATGAATTCAGCAGTGGATGGAACCATGGAAGCGGAAGTGAGTCACAGGGTGGGGAAGGGGGCAAAGGTTCTGGGAGTGTTGAAGAATGTCTGGAAGGCGAGAACTTTATCTCGGAGCAAAAATGGGTATGTTTGAAGGAATAATGGTTCCATCAATATTATATGGTTGCAAGGTGTGGTCTATAGATAGGGTTGTGCGGAGGAGGGTGGATGTGTTGGAAAAGAGATGTTTGAGGACAATATGAAGTGTGAGGTGGTTTGATCAAGAAAGTAATGAAAAGGTGAGAGAGATGTGTGGGAATAAAAAGAGTTTGGTAAAGAGGGTGTACTGAAATGGTTTGGTCACATGGAGGGAATGAGTGAGGAAGATTGATAAAGAGGATATGTGTGTCAGAGGTGGAGGAAACGAGAAGTGGAAGACCAAACTGGAGCTGGAAGGATGGAGTGAAAAAGGTTTTGAGTGATCAGGGCCTGAGCATATAGGAGGGTGAAAAGCATGCAAGGAATAGAGTGAATTGGAACAATGTATTATACCCGGGTCGATGTGCTGTCAATGGATTGAACCAGGGCATGTGAAGCATCTGGGGTAAACCATAGAAAGTTTTGTGGGGCCTTGATGTGGAAAGGGACCTGTGGTTTCGGTGCATTTCACATGACAACTGTAGACTGAGTGTGAACGAATGTCGCCTTAGTTGTCTTTTCCTTGTGTTACCTTGCACATGCACAGGGGTGCTGTTTCATGTGTGGTGGGGTAGCGATGGGAATGAATGAAGGCAGTAAGTATGAATATGTACATGTGTATATATGTATATGTCTGAGTATGTATATGTATGTTTACATTAAAATGTATAGGTATGTATATGTGCGTGTGTGGGCATTTATGTATATGCATGTATATGTGGGTGGGTGGGACATTCTTTTGTCTGTTTCCTTGCACTACCTCGCTAATGTGGGAGACAGCGACTAAGTATAATAAAATTCAAATAAATATCCTCTTTGTCAACCTTTCCTCACTCATTCTCTCTACTGTGACTTTGAGTGCTTAGGGCATCAATATACTGATATGTGAAAGATATGCATGGGATAGCCTGAACTGGAGTGATATGATATACAGGGGGTGAAGTTCTGCCAATGAATTGAACCAGGGTATGTGAAGCAACTGGGGGAAACCATGACATCTGGAGAACGGATGTGAGCAAATTAGGACTTTCCTTTGTTTCTGCTGCTACCTCACTTATACAAGAAGTGACAAACAAACACAAAAGAAAAAATAAAATAATCAAATTGTAAAATGCAGTTCATAATTTATTTTCTGATTATGGGAAATTCTGCACGATAGGTAAATTGGATGCATGCAAATGGGCCAGGTATTTGTCTCTTTCTGGTGCTGTCTTGGATGCAAAAGGCAACTGATACAATGAAAAAGCAGCTTTAAGTTGAACTGGTGACAGACTGGGACCACTTCTCCTGCAGATCAATGCTCTTTCAATAAAATCTTAATGTACGTCAAAGCATTTTTATATCTCCCAAGAAATACAGGTACAAATATCCCCTTAAGATTATAAAGCAATACGAAATATATGGCAGAAGACAAGGTTAAGAAAACATAATGTAATACATTTGAAGGTAAAAGCAAAAAAAGGTAGACCACAAGAGAGATACAAAGAAGTAGACACTGATTTGTTTATGGCTAGAGGTATTTCAAATGAAGATGTTTGATGAAGGATTTTCCATCATGCGCAATGGAACTGTTCTGTGTGTAAAGGTGAGGTGTGACTGCAAACACTACTGTCACATCAAAAATCAACTGTGCATCTAAAGTCAAAAATCAAGCATTCATAAAATATTGGTATGAAGGGCCAACTACCCTTCAGTGTACAGGACATAAGATGAGGATATGTGAATAAATGGTTAGACTGTATGGACTAAATCCACTCCAATGTATTTGATAATATAGTGAAAAGTGTTAAAATTCTTAATATCTACTCTCAACCAATTCATCATGTTAATCTTTAAAGAATCAATCAACAGGGTACATTTTCTCTGACTCACCTAACCCTGAGCACCAAATTGATGGGGTCATTATCAACAGAAATTTGTTGGACGGGTGGTGCCACATAGTTTCCGACACCTTCAGTCCCCCCACCAACACCTATCACCTGAGGTACACTACCAAAGGGAATAGCCTGGGGTACATTCTGAGCTACAACTTCAGGTACACCTTGTGGAAAACCAACGCTTGATGGTATGCTCGTTGGAACAACTGGTGCCATTGGTGCTGCCATCATGATATCTGGTAACATTGGCACCATGTTTTGGACCTGTTAATAAAAACTTATTTAATCCTCATATTATCATACAAACTGCAATCTTATGTGTACATTCAATATTCATTACACAACTTTTATCTTTACATGAATTTACTGGATAATGGTGTTAAACATTTTGGCACATGAAAAACTCTTTCCTTTTAGGAACTGATGACAACAACATTACATGAAGCTCTAGTGGAAGAATTTCCTCTGGAAAAGTGTGACATGTGAATAAAGTAGGTGCTGCTTTGAACTTAAAAAAAAAAGAAAAAAAAAAAAGGTTTAGAAAATTTAAAAACCTTTTCTCTTCAAGGAATTGTCCCATTAGGATGAGATATATTCCCTGATGCAAGACTCTTACAGTCCTCATGATTCAGGTGAGGAACCACTGGCCTTTGTTTACACTTTATGATCAACCTTACTGTGATAGATGCTTAGTGTCATTCAGACTTACCCTTAGCCAACCAGCGCTGCCACTGGGCTGATGCCACTGATCCACTTCCTCCTAGCCTCTCAGAGCTCACAATTATCAGGACAAGGGATCTAACCCAAAGAAGTCATAGGAAAAGCATATTTTTTTCTTTTTTTGGTAATAGGGACAGAAATGTGTACCTCAAAAGAAAATCATGAAAAACTGATCATGGGACACCAGCATCTTCGGCAAAGTCACAGAAACTCGGAGGGGTGGGAGTGGGGAGCGAGATATTCTCCCCTCCTGTGCTACTTTCCAAAAGATGAAACAGAGGAAGATGCCAAGAGGATTTTTTCCTCTAAGGCTCAGTAATCTGTTCTCGGCAATACCTTGTTTACATGGGAAATAACAAACGTGTAAGAAAAAATAATGAACTGCAGAAAAGGATTGCAAGAATTGAATTAACTGCTTCAATGTAATGAAAATATTTCGAGCAAATTAATCTTGACAAAAGACTCTAATAGCATTAGTGACTGGGATGTTTATAAAGCTACAACTGCCAAAAACATATGGACTGATAAATTGTCAAGTCTGGTGACAATACCTACCACATCAACATGCAAAAGGAATTACTTGGGCAAGGGGAGATGACAAATTCATTCACAAAACAGTCCAGTGAAATAGAAGAAAGTGTATACTCTCCCCCCTTAGATTAAAGTGACCATGTTGTAAGTCTTATATCTATGACTGCTTATGACCTGTCAGATACAACAAACAGTTATAAGGAAGAGAACCGAACTTTAAAAAAGGAACCTAAAGAAAGTAAGGGAAACTTAAAGAAACTGACTGGGAACTGGAATCAAATGGGCAGGATTTAGCTGATCACCAAGGACACATTTAAAAGATATGCAAAGGAAGCATCTCTCCATTTATTCCTTAGATTCAAAGTGACAGATTCAAGGAAAAAGAGGGTACAATCCCAGAGTACAACTCTGAGCTGTGTGATGTTTAATCAATGGAATCATGAGGGTTGGAAGGGTCCTGACCCATACACTCCCAAGTAATATATCTCATGCTACCAGGATAGACAACATGGAAGAGAAATAGGAAAATTACTAAACAAAGAGGGTTACCTGCACAAGTATAGTCAAGGGAAGACAAAAAAGGAATATTCTGTTAGGAGAAAGATAGACAGGAAAACAAGAAAAACTGACAAGTAGAAAAGTTTGAATCCTTACTGTAGGTCATGAAATTTGAAAGTATGTGGCAAACAAGTAAGTGGTGCTCTATGATGAACATAAATGCAACAAATGTTCTTTCAGGTGAGGGTAATTCCTTAACTTGTGCAATTTTTCTAAGTCCTGGCAGTTTGAAGATGAAAAATAGAAAACAAAGGCATTCTATAACAATATAAGCAGCAATTATATGAAACAAGAAGTTTCTCATTCTCTTACAGAAGATACTCACTCAACAGTTTTACCACTTACAACTACTTTCTCACAATCATGTACTACAAACCTGTGGTGGTATCATTCCAATAGGTTGCTGTGGAATATGCTGCAAAGGATAAGACTGAGGAGGTAACTGCTGATGTTGTGTCTGTGGGACCGTAGTAATGGGCTGTATGACTTGCTGAGGTGCAAGTGGCTGTTGTGGATACTGTGCAGGATATGCTTGTGAGGGGACTGTTCCAGCAATGGGCTGCTGGTACTGTGGTACAACTTGAGGCTGATAACTTATAGGAGGTTGAGGTTGATGGGACATTAGAGGCTGTGGCCGAAGGTCTCCTTGGGGCTGCACTGGAGGTTGTGGTTGGGCTATTACTACTGGATTTGGCTGTGGTGGCTGTGGTTGCTGCTGAGGCTGTGGCTCCTGTGGCTGCTGCTGTGAAGACTGTGATTGCTGTGGCTGAGATTTGGGAGGTTCTGGTTGCTGGGTTTGGGGTTGGTGTTTTTCACCACTACTTTCACAGCTACTTATTGATATCTTATCAGCCTGGGGAGAACAATAAAATGCATTTCAAAGAAAGAGCACAATACTTTGAAAATAGCACCAGAAATGTATATCATCAAAGTCAGACAACCCATGAGCACTAACCCATTCTAAAAACTGGTTCACTGCATGAATTTACAGTATAGATGAATAAACGTGTGTGAGGCAAAATTTACATTTCATTGACTTGCTACGAACTTCTTGTGCAAACTGAAATCAAAAGCATAAACAGGACAGAATGGACAACAGACTGGTCATCTTATCTGTGCAGAATGAAACTAGAAGTTAATTCAAAATTAATGCAATATCATTGGGGAAGTATAGGAGAAAAAAAATAAATTCTTCAGCATGAAAACAGAGCAATGTTTAACATCAAAATATGAAAACCAAATTGAATGAAATTATTCCCTCAATAAAAATTTTGTGATGTGCTGGGTTTCTGTGGTAAAAGAAGAGAGATGGGTAAGAAAGCACAAGCACCCTTTCTGTATCAGGAACAAGCTAGAGACAGCTCCTGCTTATCTCTAGTCACATACGGCCCTAAAGCTGTGACACAAACTTTAGGTGAATGAAAAAAGAATCCTTGCATTCATCACATTCTGATACAATCATTCTTTTTTCATACTTGTTTGTAGTTTCCTGTGTAATGAGGTAGCACCAGGAACAGACAAGGTAAGGCCACACTTTCTCATATCCACTCTGTCATGTACAATACATCAAAACCAGTGCCCCTTATCTACAGCCAAGCCCCACACATCTTTCTATGGTTTCTCCTAAAGCATACCCTAGTTCAACCCACTGACAGCTCATCACCCCCTGTATATTATGTTGCCTCAGTTCACTATTTTCCATGCATATCCAGACCCCCCAACACTGAATATTCAGGCCCAGGTCACTTGAAGCATCATTTACTCCATCCTTTCATCTCCAGTTCGGTCAACCCCTTCTCCTTGTCCCCTCCACTTCTGACACTTCCATCCTCTTCATCAGCCTTTCCTCATTCATCCTCTCGATAAACCCAAACCATTTCATTACACCATCTTCAGCTCTTTCAAAAACACTGTTTTTACTACCATACCTCTCTCTTACCCTATCATTTCTAATTCTATCAACCATCCTCACTTTTCAACACATCTTCTGTACCTTTCATCCATGGCCCATGCCTCATATCTATACAACACCTACGGAATGGTCATACTATGAAACATACCTATCTCTGTCATCACAGACAGTGACTACTCTTTCCAAACATTTCTCTAAAACCAGGGCTTTGGTCCCCTCATTCAATCTGTGGCTTATGTCAGTTTCCATGGTTCCATCTGCTCCTATGTCCACTAATGGGTATCTAAAACATTCCACTTCCTTTATAATCCCTCTATTCAACCTCATACTGCAACTTTGCTAAACATTATATCCTTATTTCTATTTACATTCACTCTCAACCTTCTTTCACACACCTTCCCAACTTCAGGTACCAGCTTCTGCAGTTTCTCACTTGGGTCTACCACCAGACATGTGTCACCAGTAAACAAATGACTCGCCAACTAGTCGCCCCAACCCCCAACAAATTGCAAGCCTTCCCCTCTCCCCCAAGACCCTTACACCCAGCTCCTTTAACATCCCATCTGTAAACAGATTAAAGAGCCATGATGACATATCACACCATTGCCACAGACCCACTTTCACCTGCAACCACTCACACTTCTACCTTCCTATTGGCATGCCTTAATCTCTTCACAGAAACTTTTTACAACTCATATTAGTTTTCCTTCCATCCCATAACACTTTCCAAAAGACATCTGTATCACCTATAACAAATGTTTTCTCCAGACCCATAAATGCCACATACAAATCCTACTCTTTCTCTAAGCATTTCACACAAATATTCTTCAAAGTTAAAACCTGATACACAAATTCTATGCCACTTCAGAAGCTAAATTGATCCTTACCAATCTGTTGCTCTGTGCATGATATCACCCTTTAAATCATCATCCTACCATACAACTTATCAATTGTATTGAAAACTTATACCACTGCACTTCGAACATTTACTTTTTCCCCCTTGCCTTTATGCATTGGCACTATACAGATGTTCTGCCAATCCACAGGCACCTCATCTTAAGACATATATACACAGAAAATCCTACCTAATCAAACACAAATACAACTTCAAACTCATCTAATTCAGTTGCTTTGCCACAAATCATCTTATGCAAGGCTTTCAATACCTCACGTCAATTTCCACGACTCTCTCCCTTCGCATACCTCTACGTCCCAAACCCCCAACATGTGCCACCCTGTCATCTACCACATTCCAAAAACCTTTAAAAAATTCACCTCCTAAATAATTTTCTTAATCATCCTCTCTCATCCCAACTCTCATTTGTCTCTGTCAGCTCCTGCAACCTCATCTTGGCCTCCTGCCCCTTCCTCTTACACATCTACCAATCACTTGCAACTTTTCCCTGCAGGAATGCACAAGCAACTTTTTCCTCTTTCACCAACATCTTAACTTCCTCATCCTACCACTCACTATCCTTTCTCACATGATCACAGTCTACCCTATGCACACCACACGCTTCTCTTGCACATCTTAGCAATTATTCCCTAAATACCTACCATTTTAAGCTTACTTCCCTGGTTAAGTTTACTGTAATCTTTTGTCATTATTCCCTCAATCTGCTATCTCCTCATGCAAGCCTTCTTACCAATTTCACTCATTTTCACCACACTTTTCCCACTCATATCATTCCCTCTTTTCCAAAAGCCTCTACAATATTTAACCTTTGTTTCCACCATGAAGATATCAGACATTCCATCAACTGCTCTGCTCAGCACAATCATATCTGAAAGTTTCTTTAGTAAGCTTATCTATTAGCACATAGTCTATTAATGCTAGCCTTCCATCAACCTTATTCATCCATGTATACTTAAGTGTGCCTTTCTTTTTAAACAAGGTATTATCAATCACCACTGCTTATTCAGCACACACCACCACAAGCTGCTCACCATTTTCATTCACAGTGAGTATCCCATGCTCCATGGTTATACCCTTAACTACCCACTCTTGCATTCATATCAACCATTACTATAACAGGATAATGAAAAACTAAACAAATCTTGGGTACACTGGTATAACAGTAAACAAAGTTACAATGATTAACATATCAAGTTTTTACTGATTTGCAAGTAATTCATCTTATATAAAAGGTCAGCATCTTGTTCACCCATACATGGGGTCTTTTTCTTTATACTTTTATCAACAATAATGAAAGTAAATTCAACTGCATCACCAACCTCATCTCCATCTTTTTCCTCCTCTTCATCACTAGACCAAACCCAGTCACCACTCTGTGTTCGATGTAGGCGACCTGAAGTTCCAGGTTGTCGACTGCGACTCTGCCAAAGATAATCCACAGCTCAAAATATCTTGTGAAAGGAGTGCAAATGATGTAGTTACATATCATTATGACAGCATTCATACTGCATCTAACTTGTTTATCTAATAATCTTAATGAAAATCTTTAAAAACAAAGGCAGCATTCAACTGCATCTTTCTTGTTTATCTAATAATCCTAATGAAAATCTTCAAAAACAAAGGTAATTCAATGATAAATTTCAGGAAGTTACAATCATGAATGCACTGATGAACTATGATATTTTTCATACAACAGAATTTCAAGATATATTTTCTAAATATCCACACAAGATAAATGTAAAGCATAACAATACAAAATCATCTTTCTGTCTAAACAAAAACCCCATTCTCATTTAAGATGGGTAGATCAAGAGCATACTGTCTCTCAATTCACTCTTCATATCCTCCATTTGAGTTTAGAGTACTTAATGAACATGGGCTACTACAACAATATAAGAGCTTTCCATACTAAAATGATTCCCAAGTAATACTAACATCTCCATTTGCACCTCCACCCTCACATAAATCAGAAGGAATGAAATAAAGGGTGGGGAATCAGAGAAATGGAGGAGTTAATAAAAAGCTTACACTAAAAGCATTCCATATATTCATACGGAGCAAACCGTCGTATGTAATTGTGAAGTTAAGCATGACCATCACCATTTGGTAGAGTGGGAAAGTTTATAACACTTATAATCATCACAAGAAAGGACTGTTCAAGCAAGTACAAGAGCAAAAATCTGAAAAGCTAAAAGTTAAGTTCCATTCAAAATGTCTGGTCCACTCCCAGGTATTTAAAACACCCCACTTCCTCCATATTCTCTCCATTCAACTTTACACTCCAACTAATCTGATTCTTTCCACTGCCATAACCAATAATTTTGCTTTTATTCATATCTACTCTTAACTTTCTCCTTTCTTCTCCTTTCACGCACTCTACCAAACTCAGACACTAGCTTCTACAATGTCTCAAGTGAATTTGCCATCAGTGCCCTGTCATCAACAAACAATTGACTTACCTCCCAGGCCTATCCCTACCCCCAGTAGGCTTTCCAAGACCCATGCAATGGCCTCCCTTGACACCCTATCCATAAATAAATCAAATAGCCACAGTGGCATCACAGACTCATCTTTACCTGCAACCATTTATCCTACTTGCACATGCACCTGTCTATCAATATAAACTCTGCCCTGCTTCTAGCAGCTTTCCTCCCACACCATTTATTTGTAATGCCTTCCAAAAAGCACCTCTAACAACCCTATTGTACACTTTCTCCAGATCCACGAATGACACACACAAATCCTGTTTCTCTAAGTATTTTTCACAAGTTCTTTAAAATACTCCTGAGGTCATACTGTTCCTCTCCAAATGCTTTGTGAATGCCACCATCCTCACAATCACCTCTCCCATACAACTTTCCAAGTACACTCACCAAACTTATACTTAATTCAAACATTCACTTTGTTTCCCCTGCCTTTGTACAACAGAACTATATTGGCATTCAGCCAATCCTCACAGCAACTCCTATATGCCATACACATTGAAAATTATAACTAATAAGCCAAAAGCATATGAGCTACTTTCTTGAGAAGTTCAAGCGTAATCTCATTCACTCCAGCTGACTTGCTATACTTCATCTTAGGTATGGATTTCACAAACTCTTCTTTCTTTCTGCTAAAACACTTGCCATAACTTTCTCACTTTACATACCTTCCTGACCTAAACAACCCAAATTTGCCACCTCCCAGCATCATCAACCACATTCACGTGTCCCACATCATGCTCACTCAATCTCCTGTTCACCTCTTCCTTAGCTGTTAACACTTCTCCATCTGCTAACTTCACAGATGCTCCCACTTGTTTTCTTGTTTTCTTGTTTGCCCCAAACTATCACTCTCTTTCCGAAACATTTTCTTTTTATCCTTGAATTTTCAAAATACGTTCTCACCCCAAATCTTATATGCCCTCTTTTTTTTTTTTCAGTCTCTGCACCTTGCTCCTGCCCTACCACTTTCTTCAGTACATCTCGAAATCATATGCACTTCTTCCCTGAAGGTAACATTCATACGCCTCTCTTCTTTTTCACAACCAACTTTACTTCACCCTACCACTCAATACCCTTTCTCACTCATATTTCTTGCACAAGTATGCAATGCCTTCCAAAGTACTTCCCATTCCTTACCCACTCCCTAGTTTCATTTACTCTCACCTTTTGCCACTCTTTACCACATCTCTCCTGTTATCTTTTCCCACAAGCCTAGATTCCACTTACTTTCACCATCCTCTTCCTACCCATATCATCACCACCTTTCCTAAGCCTCTACAAATTCCCCCCACCCCCCTTACTTCCATTAAGAAATGATAGCCACACCAGAGTCCCCTCTCAAGACACCCAAGATTCTCTGTTCAGCATGCATATCAATTAATATAAAATCCAATAATGTTTGCTCACCATATACAGTATTAACCTACTTACACTTATCTATGTTCCTATTTCTAAAATATAGCTCCGTATGCTGTTCATCATCGATGCTCAAAACACTACATACCCAATGCCACCCTAATTACATTCTCTACTGCCGCATTAACTGCTCATGCATTCAAATAATCCAACACCAATAATCAATCCCTCACATCAAAACAGTTGATGGACTCGCTCAGTTCTTTTCAGAACACCCACCTCTCTTTGTCACTCGCTCAAAATAAGCATCAACAATCTTCTATCTTTCATCATCCACCTTCATTTTTACCTAATTCAGTCTGAGGGTCACTTTCTTATGCTCTTTTACAAATTCCAACTCTTCCTCCTTCAGCAGATGTGCCACCTCCTTCTTTGCTCTAGCCCTAACACTAACCCAGACTTTACCAAACCATTCTTATCTCTTCTACTTGAGATTAGTTTTGCTGAAGATTTAAACATTCCACATTTCCCTCCTCTAATACACTACTTATCTCTCCCATCTTCTAATCCTGGTTACATCAATGCATATTCAGACAACTGAGTATTGTGGAGGTGGACCACTCCTCACTTGGCTTCTTCTGTTACAACTTTCAGAAATTGCAGTACAAGGATCGGAAGGTTTCTAGCCCCCCACTCCTACCCTTCTAGTTGCCTTCCAAGACACACAGGGAATACAAGCATTGTACTGTCTCCCTTTTCCCCCCAAGAATTTTGAAATATTTCTCTATTCATGCTATCTATATGTGAGATGCAGCAAGTGGATATTGTTGGTTTTTTTCTTAAGAAGTATTCTACTTCTCTACCTATCATCTGTTACTGACGTCCTTCAACACCCCAGGATTACAAACAGAAAAATCAGCATTGTTGTTAAATAACATTTTTTACTGAAGAAAGGTCCAAGAAGATGGCAAGGGGTGCCTTCCACATTAGCATCCCTGCTAATTACATTATCATGACTCTCCAAGCAATCTATTTCTTCATAGATCTCAAGTTCTTTCTCTCCAACTGATATATACCAAAGCTTAATGAATTTCATTCACTTACATATTTGTTCATCTTAGGACAATTACCCTACACAATTATCCACTACCTGGAAGACTGCCTTACAGTGCAATCTCTAACATGGCTACTGCCTTTCCCAACAGCCCCCTTAGGCCACTGCTTCTCCTAAAAGTCCCTTCGGACTCTTCCCAAAGGAACCTTCACATGGACTTAAAATCTTCCATATGTCCCCTTTCTGAGAACATTTCCTCTTACTTGGTTCACACTTTGGACGGTTCCCAGACCTGACAGTTCATTTTGGGAACTATTGCATTACCTAAGAATCCTTCACACACACACTGTTGCCTGCCTCAATATTCCATATATGAAAGCAGCTTTTCCCATTCGTATTTCACATGAACTAAGGCAAACTTTTGCCTTTTCAAAAGTATCTCTCACATTTACTGATTTTTAAACAGCCTTTCACTATGGTACTAGTTGATGATTAGAACTCTTCCCTTTTCAAGTTGTACAGTACCTTTCTTGGCTTATTCTAGTGTCTATTATAACTTTTGATTCTTGTTACTTTACTTTCTTTGTCAATGATATCTTAGGATGCTTTTTAATATTTTTAAATTTGCTCTGTCCTTCATTACATTTCCCTCTACTCAAACTTTGTTCAGTTTTTCAATTTCTTTGAAGGATTCATGAAAAGTCTTATTTTTACCTGTGCTGTTTCTCTGATCTGTCCTTTCAAGTATTTCTCTCTAGTTTCCTTCGTGGAGTCACTTGTGCTATAGCTGTTTCCCCAAAAGTGTGCAACAGAAAACTGCAATGCAGTTCAGCTGAAGATGATCAATATGCCATCAAGCTGCCCATGGTTTATGCAGCAAAGGGGACATTCTGTTTAATCAAAAAAATTTTAAGGTTTGTCACTCCAGGACAGAGGAGTTGGTTTCTTTACCAAACCTCACTTGATGCTCTGAAATGCATGAGTATGCTCTACCTATGGAGGCAAAAATGATGCATAGAACTCACAGCTGTATATATATGTTAGTACTTGACTCTGGTGGACAGATTTGGCCCTGATAATGCAATGTGCTTTCCTTGGTTCTACTTCTAAAGTGCAAAAGAAAGGCAGGGATATGGCTTCAATTTTCTCCCCGACTATGAAGGCTTCTGCTTTTGCCTCAAATTTCACCACCTTTAAACGACCTCACTTTCCATTCAACCCCTTAATTCCTGATGTTAATCTATATGAGGAAAGAAACTTCTTTAATTCTAAATTCTCGCCACAGTTAGTCATTCTCAAGCCAAGCCAATGAAAGCATAACCTTATGAGTTTTCTGGAAAGGAAATTGAGTGACTTTTTGTTAGATCTAAAGGGTCAGGCAGATGATCCTCAGTTACCTATCAATGATGGCCTCTCTCTGTGTCATGTGGAGAATGATAATGTGAACACCAACTCTCCCATCATTAAAAATTGATAAAGATGAGGCAGGAGAAGGTGTTTCCAGCACAAATGGATGCAGTGCTGCCAGCAGACACTGACTTTGATAATGCTGTGTTTGACTAGTGCACCTACTAATTTCACAAACTTTTATATTTTTTGTTAAGAAAAAAGTATCAATTGATCACACTGATTATAAAACAATTCACTACTTTATGTAAAACATAATTATAATCAATTTTTTGGTGTAGGTAAAAGAAACAAAAATACATGGCAACTCGGCACTTAAGCTAGGGGCATTGTGCTCACAGAACTATAAAACTTTTACACATTATCAAAATGATAGCAGTGGACAAAATATACTTTTGAAGTGATTTCTATCCATTGTTGTATTAATATCTTTGAAATTGTAGTGTGAAATACATTTTCAATTTGAAAACTGAGATTCACAGTTGGAAAGGACACCTTACTGTGGAGTTAAGAGATTGAATATAGTCCTTGAACGAGTATAGATCTTAGAGAGTTAAATTCCCAAATACTACATCTGATATCTGTAATAACAGATCTTTGTCAATACCATAGCAATTCTGTGGAAGAGCAGGACCCTTCCTCTTTACTGTCACCAGGTTTAAAATTCAAACTGCTTCAGACCCTCTAAATCCCTAAATTCTTCCTTTATGTAAAGGTCAGTACACAGCTACACTGGGCATTTAATGAAGTCAGATAGCTGGGGTTCTGATTAGTTTAAAGTTTCTCCAAGTTACCTAATGAGCTCTATGAAAAAACAATAGTGTTACCTAACACCATTCACTCTGATAAAACTTAGATTTCAATAACAGTAGGGAGAATTTGGTTTAGCTTGTGTGATGAGACTAAAGTCCTTAGTCCACATTCCCAGAAATGTTCAGTCTTTATAAGTGAGGCACTGTCAAGGGTTCTGTGAATGGAGCAACAAACTATGAAGTTAAATAGCCATTCCCTTCACATAAACTTATTAACAGAAAGAGCATCTCCTATGCCATGACAAATATTTCAGCCATCCAATGCATTATCAAACAAAGAAACCATGAAAATACAGCAATTAACATGGGTATTATGATGTCAAAGTACCTTCAGGGGGTAGATGCCCTTTTCAGATCCAAGTTTCCTGCAACAAAAGCAACCTTATGACCCAGACTTCAGCCGGATTCTACCTTTGGGTGTTCCTCCTCAGAAACACCTCTGTGCCACCAACTTTACTGCTCTCATCCCAATGTATGTATCTTCTATGGAGGACCCCCAAACCCAAGATATCATGGGCAACTGGGGCCCTAATAAAGGCCATCTCATTCATGCTATATAAAATATACATATACCCTAGCCTGAGCCAGGTACCCATTTTAACAATCAACTCCTAAAAGGGGAAGGACAGCTGGGCTGACTATGGACCGACTGCTGCAACCAAGATTTGAACTTATCCACTCAACCCAGGGCAGCCCATGGATGTGTTGCTGTCAGGAACATTAACTGATATACCACAAAAGTCTATGGAATATACCTACATGTACCTTCCCCAGCAAAACTTTTGCGTTCATAGCCCAAGATACTGAAACCCTCTCTACTGGGCAGAACCAATGGAAAAGCACCTTTTTCCCCTATCAAACTTGTATTTATAAGTTTATCAAACAATCAGAAACTAGTAGTATACTGCAACATTAGATGGAAATACCAGGCATGAACTTTAGGTAGGAGTCTATGAAAACACTCCACTAGAGTTGCCCTCTGCCAGTGGCCTGTTAAGGGTGAGTCTCTAAAGCCTAAGAGGCACTTAAGTTCAACAGTTATAGAGACCCTTTTGCCATGGCCACACCCCTAAGAAAGTTCCCAAAGGGAAAAGGTTTCAGAGATATAGATGGGTAGATTGATAAAAGATCATTTTCCGGCCAACACCCCTTTTCGAGAGCACAGCCTTGGTTTCTCCTCTTTTTCATCACAATTTGAATCAAGTCCCAATCCCCTTATTGCTCTCAAACCTGTCACATGAGAGATCTAAGAACTTAAGTCATGGGCATAATGCATTTGAATTTTCTCTTTTTTGCCAACACCTGAATGGAAAACTCACTGTAAAAGGCCTTATTCATTATGCAAAATCTTCCACAGCCTGCCATGTCAATTATTGTAGAGTACCTTCAGGGAGTTTACAGACTCTAAAATCACTATTTCAAAGGATATGTGTCTATTTCTTTTCCTGTTTCATTTTAAGAAGGCTTTTGCCACTATGGCTTCTTACATATCTGCACTTAACAAGCCACTTTTCAATGACTGTGCAATTATCTTTAGAATCTCTCCATTACTGCATAATTACATTTATTCTTCTTTCAATGATCCAGTACCACAATTTTACAGTTAAACAGTATCCCTAAAAAGAATGTTAAGCTTTCTTCAGTCTAAAACCTTGTTGTCCTGTTCCGATGAAACCTTACTCCACAATACATTTTCTCATCACCTTTACTTTACAATGATTATTCTTTCCATGTCTCTTCACAAGAAACTCATTTTTTATCATGATCTGAAGTGGGTGAAGATGAGACCTTATCTTAAATTTCTTGTCAAGTGTGAAGCATATAAATCTGCCAATAAAAAAATAATTATTTCTGACATGATAGAGAGAAACTTTCATGAGAATTTTTGTTAAAAAATTCTAAAAGCCTACTGGGCATCCACTTTTGACTGCTCTGATCATCAAGTTATCTCTCCTACTTCCAGACCTTCTATGTCAATAAGGATCACTATATCATGTCAAACGTCTCATTTGAAGTCCAGCCTGTCTCTTAAGCCCATCCCTGGGCTGCTAGAATGGCATCTTCCACTCTAGCTCTTCTGAGGAACCTCTTCCAGGAGAAAAATTGTCCTTGGAGGATTGCGGAACTCTGCCATATATTTGTCCTACATTACCTGAATCTGGATTTTCAAGATACTCCAGGCGTGGCACTTGGGGTTCTTAAAGGCAAGCCTTCCTAACTCACAGCTCATTATTTCTTTTCTACAAGAAGTTCAGGAGTCTCCCTTCATCCTCCATTTCCTTATGCTCTCATTTCCCTTGTTCACTGGCCAAATCCTGTTAAGAAGAAAACGAGTTTTGAACTCGCGAGTGTATTTCTTCCAACAGAGAAGACCAGAGAGGAGGACTCCTTTGTTTTTTCCATTCCTCCTTCCCCATTTTACTCTAACTTCCAGTAAAGTAGCATGGGGTTTCACCATAATGGGTTGGATGCAATGGCTCACCTATGTGGCTTTGGATCTGTGACTCAAGCATTCATTTACTGAGGAAATAGAGCCAAGCGCTAGTTCAAGCAAGGTGTTCCTGTCCTTAAGGGCTGTTGGTGGATGTACCACAAGTTATTATTGGGATACTGACATCTCATGGTCTAATAATCATCCCTAAATGAATAGATATTTTCTTATTTCCTTCCTTAATTGCCATAACTGTTGGAGAAAATAATTGTGTGTTCAAAACTCATTTTTGTGATATACGTATAACAGGCTTCTATTATGGTTATCATTCCATAAAAACATTTGTAAAATACTAAAACATTTTCAAAACGTGTCAATTCACATCAATTTTCATTTATGAGGATGTTAACTACCAATCTTCTTTTTCTAAGCTCCATTTGGAGAATTACTTGCTGTGACTCCAACTTCAGCAGCAAAACACATGGAAGTTTACCACCTATATAAAAGTTTCGGGCATTATTGCATGACAGCTAGAGACTGAGTGTGAACGAATGGGGCCTTTGTTGTCTTTTCCTAGCGCTACCTCACACACGAGGGGGGAGGGGGATGTTATTCCATGTGTGGCGAGGTGGCGATGGGAATGAATAAAGGCAGACAGTGTGAATTGTGTGCATGCGTATATATGTATGTGTCTGTGTGTGTATATATATGTGTACATTGAGATGTATGGGTATGTATATCTGCGTGTGTGGACGTGTATGTATATACATGTGTATGGGGGTGGGTTGGGTCATTTCTTTCGTCTGTTTCCTTGCGCTACCTCGCAAACGCGGGAGACAGCGACAAAGCAAAATAAATAAATGAATAAATAAATATATAAAAGTTTAAACCTGGTGATGTAATTTGGATGAGACAATGTGTGTTGTCTTACACCCATTAAATTACATGATAGGATAATTTCAACCAATGCGATTCCTTTTTGTGTCAGGCTTGTTCAGGAATCTCCTTACAAAAAATATAGTGCACAATGAAGTTATCCAGAATGAAAAAACAGTGGAGGCAAACCTAAAAAAAATAAAAATATTCAAGATTTTAAATTTCTGGTTATCATTTTAATAGGATGGAGATTTATGAAGCAATGAGCTTGTTCTGAAACAAACATGTCAGTGTTAGTAAAACACTTTCACGCGACAAACTTGCTACCTGATCTGAAACACACAACTTACCTTAGAAACTCTCTCCTCTATTGATGGCCCACCTTGCAACAACACTGACTGCAAATATTTTTTGTCTTTGGCTTTTCTGAAAAATGGATGCTTAAGGAGTTCACAGGCAGTGGGTCGCTTGGTGGGGTCTTTCTGCAAGCATTCTGTTATCATTTTTCTTATTCCCTTCCCATAGTTCTTGTACTGGTCCTAATAGGGTATAAGAAAGTCACTCTTAAATTCTTGAGATAAGAGACTACCGTTTCTCAATAGCTTATGTACAAAAAAATGTTCTTGATAATCAATCTGGGTTTTAAGTGTATTCATGAGCTTTAGCAAATAATATTTATTAAATCTCAGACACACCTTTTCTTCAGCACCTGTTTCAAGAGTTGGTGGATCATTCTGTAGTGTCAACATGAGGACCTTCATTGGAGGGTATTTGTGGTATGGAGCTGTTCCAGTTACCATCTCTATTGCTGTGATGCCAAATGACCAGATATCTGCCTTAAAATCATACCCCGAGACCTGTAACATTTTCAATCAAAGTCTCAAACAAGGATATACATAAAAGAAAAAAAGAAAAAGTGAATCACACAAATCAATATGTGTCATGTTACTGAATGTATTCAATATAATGGTAATGAATTAATCTTAGTCATGGTTCAGCAAACTAAGTAAATACAATCTGGAATGAAGAAAAGTAACTATTTTCCTAAAAAAACTAAATTCACAGAGATAAGCTCATTTGTTTACCTATCTACACAATGTATGTTCTTTTTTGTACTGAAACTGTTGTGCATGCAGTATTCTCTAAATTTTTCTCCAATCAATAATCCCTGCCCCTTAAAGAACTAAACAAATTGAAAATGTGTTTTAAACATCTACAAAGGAACCTTTCATGTGGTCTAGCTCTCATCTAAGTGAAGCAACTGCCTTCTACTTGCATTATAGGAAATTAGAATATGTTACAGCATTATAATAATGGCTGCCAGCAAATATATACAGGGGTAAAACCTGAAACACTAAAGGAAGGAAAATAGATTAACTGAAAAGAATGGGGTAGCAATATGAAAGAATAATAAGCTATGAAATATAACAGAGTTCTCTAAATTACTGAACAAATCCACTTACAAATGCCTCTCTGATAAGCAGTACAGACTTCAAATAACTGGATGACAAAACCAAAGTATTCAAATCTATAACAACCACCTAGTGGGTTTAAGCCATTCATAACCCAAGCTTACTTAAATCAACCTACCAAACAACATATGAGCTTGGCTAACAGGCAATTATCTCCAACCCCAATAAAGCAGTGACACATCGAGCAGCAAGTAACATACAAGCCAGGTGTCCATTCAATTCTTTTCTTTTCAGTTAACATTTTTTTGCCATTGTTCATATATCGTGCACGCTCATATTTCAAAACATATTTTTTTTGTATGTTGTTATACATTTATCCTCGCCTTGTTTTTTAATTTTCCAAAAGAAGGAATTGAGGCAGCGGCCACGTGAGGATACTTCCTCTAAGGCTCAGTTCTCTGTTCTAGATGCTACCTTGCTAATGCAGGAAATATATATATATATATATATATATATATATATATATATATATTATCCCTGGGGATAGGGGAGAAAGAATACTTCCCACATATTCCCTGCGTGTCGTAGAAGGCAACTAAAAGGGAAGGGAGCGGGGGGCTGGAAATCCTCCCCTCTCATTTTTTTTTTTTCCCAAAAGAAGGAACAGAGAAGGGGGCCAGGTGAGGATATTTCCTCAAAGGCCCAGTCCTCTGTTCTTAACGCTACCTCGCTAATGCGGGAAATGGCGAATAGTACGAAAGAAAAGAAAAAATATAAATATATATATATATATATATATATATATATATATATATATATATATATATATATATATATATATATTATTCCCTGGGGATAGGGGAGAAAGAATACTTCCCACATATTCCCTGCGTGTCGTAGAAGGCGACTAAAAGGGAAGGGAGCGGGGGGGCTGGATATCCTCCCCTCTCGTTTTTTTTTTTTTTTTTTTATAATTTTCCAAAAGAAGGAACAGAGAAGAGGTCCTGGTGAGGATATTCCCTCAAAGGCCCAGTCCTCTGTTCTTAACGCTACCTCGCTATCGCGGGAAATAGCGAATAGTATGAAAAAAAAAAAAAAAAAAAAAAAAGAAAAAAAATGAAGTCTGTTGGGGATGAGAGAGCTTGGGAAGTGAGTCAGTTGTTGTTCGCTGATGATACAGCGCTGGTGGCTGATTCATGTGAGAAACTGCAGAAGCTGGTGACTGAGTTTGGTAAAGTGTGTGGAAGAAGAAAGTTAAGAGTAAATGTGAATAAGAGCAAGGTTATTAGGTACAGTAGGGTTGAGGGTCAAGTCAATTGGGAGGTGAGTTTGAATGGAGAAAAACTGGAGGAAGTGAAGTGTTTTAGATATCTGGGAGTGGATCTGTCAGCGGATGGAACCATGGAAGCGGAAGTGGATCATAGGGTGGGGGAGGGGGCGAAAATTCTGGGGGCCTTGAAGAATGTGTGGAAGTCGAGAACATTATCTCGGAAAGCAAAAATGGGTATGTTTGAAGGAATAGTGGTTCCAACAATGTTGTATGGTTGCGAGGCGTGGGCTATGGATAGAGTTGTGCGCAGGAGGATGGATGTGCTGGAAATGAGATGTTTGAGGACAATGTGTGGTGTGAGGTGGTTTGATCGAGTGAGTAACGTAAGGGTAAAAGAGATGTGTGGAAATAAAAAGAGCGTGGTTGAGAAAGCAGAAGAGGGTGTTTTGAGGTGGTTTGGGCACATGGAGAGGATGAGTGAGGAAAGATTGACCAAGAGGATATATGTGTCGGAGGTGGAGGGAGCAAGGAGAAGAGGGAGACCAAATTGGAGGTGGAAAGATGGAGTGAAAAAGATTTTGTGTGATCGGGGCCTGAACATGCAGGAGGGTGAAAGGAGGGCAAGGAATAGAGTGAATTGGAGCGATGTGGTATACCGGGGTTGACGTGCTGTCAGTGGATTGAATCAAGGCATGTGAAGCGTCTGGGGTAAACCATGGAAAGCTGTGTAGGTATGTATATTTGCGTGTGTGGACGTGTGTATGTACATGTGTATGGGGGGGGGTTGGGCCATTTCTTTCGTCTGTTTCCTTGCGCTACCTCGCAGACGCGGGAGACAGCGACAAGGTATAAAAAAAAAAAAAAAAAAAAAAAAAAAATATATATATATATATATATATATATATTTTTTTTTGCTTTGTCGCTGTCTCCCGTGTTTGCGAGGTAGCGCAAGGAAACAGATGAAGGAAATGGCCCAACCCACCCCCATACACGTGTATATACATACACGTCCACACGCAAATATACATACCTACACAGCTTTCCATGGTTTACCCCAGACGCTTCACATGCCCTGATTCAATCCACTGACAGCACGTCAACCCTGGTATACCACATCGATCCAATTCACTCTATTCCTTGCCCTCCTTTCACCCTCCTGCATGTTCACGCCCCGATCACACAAAATCTTTTTCACTCCATCTTTCCATCTCCAATTTGGTCTCCCACTTCTCCTTGTTCCCTCCACCTCCGACACATATATCCTCTTGGTCAATCTTTCCTCACTCATTCTCTCCGTGTGCCCAAACCATTTCAAAACACCCTCTTCTGCTCTCTCAACCATGCTCTTTTTATTACCACACATCTCTCTTACCCTTATGTTACTTACTCGATCAAACCACCTCACACCACACATTGTCCTCAAACATCTCATTTCCAGCACATCCATCCTCCTGCGCACAACTCTATCCATAGCCCACGCCTCGCAACCATACAACATTGTTGGAACCACTATTCCTTCAAACATACCCATTTTTGCTTTCCGAGATAATGTTCTCAACTTCCACACATTCTTCAAGGCTCCAAGGATTTTCGCCCCCTCCCCCACCCTATGATTCACTTCCGCTTCCATGGTTCCATCCGCTGCCAGATCCACTCCCAGATATCTAAAACACTTTACTTCCTCCAGTTTTTCTCCATTCAAACTTACCTCCCAATTGACTTGACCCTCAACCCTACTGTACCTAATTACCTTGCTCTTATTCACATCTACTCTTAACTTTCTTCTTTCACACACTTTACCAAACTCAGTCACCAGCTTCTGCAGTTTCTCACATGAATCAGCCACCAGCGCTGTATCATCAGCGAACAACAACTGATTCACTTCCCAAGCTCTCTCATCCACAACAGACTTCATACTTGCCCCTCTTTCCAAAACTCTTGCATTCACCTCCCTAACAACTCCATCCATAAACAAATTAAACAACCATGGAGACATCACACACCCCTGCCACAAACCTACATTCACTGAGAACCAATCACTTTCCTCTCTTCCTACCCGTACACATGCCTTACATCCTCGATAAAAACTTTTCACTGCTTCTAACAACTTGCCTCCCACACCATATATTCTTAATACCTTCCACAGAGCATCTTTATCAACTCTATCATATGCCTTCTCCAGATCCATAAATGCTACATACAAATCCATTTGCTTTTCTAAGTATTTCTCACATACATTCTTCAAAGCAAACACCTGATCCACACATCCTCTACCACTTCTGAAACCACACTGCTCTTCCCCAATCTGATGCTCTGTACATGCCTTCACCCTCTCAATCAATACCCTCCCATATAATTTACCAGGAATACTCAACAAACTTATACCTCTGAAATTTGAGCACTCACTCTTATCCCCTTTGCCTTTGTACAATGGCACTATGCACGCATTTCGCCAATCCTCAGGCACCTCACCATGAGTCATACATACATTAAATAACCTCACCAATATATATATATATATATATATATATATATATATATATATATATATATATTTTTTTTTTTTTTTAATACTTTGTCGCTGTCTCCCGCGTTTGCGAGGTAGCGCAAGGAAACAGACGAAAGAAATGGCCCAACCCCCCCCATACACATGTATATACATACGTCCACACACGCAAATATACATACCTACACGGCTTTCCATGGTTTACCCCAGACGCTTCACATGCCTTGATTCAATCCACTGACAGCACGTCAACCCCGGTATACCACATCGCTCCAATTCACTCTATTCCTTGCCCTCCTTTCACCCTCCTGCATGTTCACGCCCTGATCACACAAAATTTTTTTCACTTCATCTTTCCACCTCCAATTTGGTCTCCCTCTTCTCCTTGTTCCCTCCACCTCCGACACATATATCCTCTTGGTCAATCTTTCCTCACTCATTCTCTCCATGTGCCCAAACCACTTCAAAACACCCTCTTCTGCTCTCTCAACCATGCTCTTTTTATTTCCACACATCTCTCTTACCCTTACGTTACTCACTCGATCAAACCACCTCACACCACACATTGTCCTCAAACATCTCATTTCCAGCACATCCATCCTCCTGCGCACAACTCTATCCATAGCCCACGCCTCGCAACCATACAACATTGTTGGAACCACTATTCCTTCAAACATACCCATTTTTGCTTTCCGAGATAATGTTCTCGACTTCCACACATTCTTCAAGGCCCCCAGAATTTTCGCCCCCTCCCCCACCCTATGATCCACTTCCGCTTCCATGGTTCCATCCGCTGCCAGATCCACTCCCAGATATCTAAAACACTTCACCACCTCCAGTTTTTCTCCATTCAAACTCACCTCCCAATTGACTTGACCCTCAACCCTACTGTACCTAATTACCTTGCTCTTATTCACATTTACTCTTAACTTTCTTCTTTCACACACTTTACCAAACTCAGTCACAAGCTTCTGCAGTTTCTCACATGAATTAGCCACCAGCGTTGTATCATCAGCGAACAACAACTGACTCACTTCCCAAGCTCTCTCATCCCCAACAGACTTCATACTTGCCCCTCTTTCCAAAACTCTTGCATTTACCTCCCTAACAACCCCATCCATAAACAGATTAAACAACCATGGAGACATCACACACCCCTGCCGCAAACTACATTCACTGAGAACCAATCACTTTCCTCTCTTCCTACACGTACACATGCCTTACATCCTCGATAAAAACTTTTCACTGCTCCTAACAACTTTCCTCCCACACCATATATTCTTAATACCTTCCACAGAGCATCTCTATCAACTCTATCATATGCCTTCTCCAGATCCATAAATGCTACATACAAATCCATTTGCTTTTCTAAGTACTTCTCACATACATTCTTCAAAGCAAACACCTGATCCACACATCCTCTACCACTTCTGAAACCACACTGCTCTTCCCCAATCTGATGCTCTGTACATGCCTTCACCCTCTCAATCAATACCCTCCCATATAATTTACCAGGAATACTCAACAAACTTATACCTCTGTAATTTGAGCACTCACTCTTATCCCCTTTGCCTTTGTACAATGGCACTATGCACGCATTCCGCCAATCCTCAGGCACCTCACCATGAGTCATACATATATTAAATAACCTTACCAACCAGTCAACAATACAGTCACCCCCTTTTTTAATAAATTCCACTGCAATACCATCCAAACCTGCTGCCTTGCCGGCTTTCATCTTCCGCAAAGCTTTCACTACCTCTTCTCTGTTTATCAATATATTTTTTTTTTTTTGCTTTGTCGCTGTCTCCCGCGTTTGCGAGGTAGCGCAAGGAAACAGACGAAAGAAATGGCCCAACCCACCCCCATACACATGTATATACATACGTCCACACACGCAAATATACATACCTACACAGCTTTCCATGGTTTACCCCAGACGCTTCACATGCCCTGATTCAATCCACTGACAGCACGTCAACCCTGGTATACCACATTGATCCAATTCACTCTATTCCTTGCCTTCCTTTCACCCTCCTGCATGTTCAGGCCCCGATCACACAAAATCTTTTTCACTCCATCTTTCCACCTCCAATTTGGTCTCCCACTTCTCCTCGTTCCCTCCACCTCCGACACATATATCATCTTGGTCAATCTTTCCTCACTCATTCTCTCAATGTGCCCAAACCATTTCAAAACACCCTCTTCTGCTCTCTCAACCACGCTCTTTTTATTTCCACACATCTCTCTTACCCTTACGTTACTTACTCGATCAAACCACCTCACACCACACATTGTCCTCAAACATCTCATTTCCAGCACATCCATCCTCCTGCGCACAACTCTATCCATAGCCCACGCCTCGCAACCATACAACATTGTTGGAACCACTATTCCTTCAAACATACCCATTTTTGCTTTCCGAGATAATGTTCTCGACTTCCACACATTCTTCAAGGCTCCAAGGATTTTCGCCCCCTCCCTCACCCTATGATCCACTTCCGCTTCCATGGTTCCATCCGCTGCCAGATCCACTCCCAGATATCTAAAACACTTTACTTCCTCCAGTTTTTCTCCATTCAAACTTACCTCCCAATTGACTTGACCCTCACCCCTACTGTACCTAATTACCTTGCTCTTATTCACATTTACTCTTAACTTTCTTCTTTCACACACTTTATCAAACTCAGTCACCAGCTTCTGCAGTTTCTCACATGAATCAGCCACCAGCGATGTATCATCAGCGAACAACAACTGACTCACTTCCCAAGCTCTCTCATCCCCAACAGACTTCATACTTGCCCCTCTTTCCAAAACTCTTGCATTTACCTCCCTAACAACCCCATCCATAAACAAATTAAACAACCATGGAGACATCACACACCCCTGCCGCAAACCTACATTCACTGAGAACCAATCACTTTCCTCTCTTCCTACACATACACATGCCTTACATCATCGTTAAAAACTTTTCACTGCTTCTAACAACTTGCCTCCCACACCATATATTCTTAATACCTTCCACAGAGCATCTCTATCAACTCTATCATATGCCTTCTCCAGATCCATAAATGCTACATACAAATCCATTTGCTTTTTTAAGTATTTCTCACATACATTCTTCAAAGCAAACACCTGATCCAAACATCCTCTACCACTTCTGAAACCACACTGCTCTTCCCCAATCTGATGCTCTGTACATGCCTTCCCCCTCTCAATCAATACCCTCCCATATAATTTACCAGGAATACTCAACAAACTTATACCTCTGTAATTTGAGCACTCACTCTTATTCCCTTTGCCTTTGTACAATGGCACTATGCAAGCATTCTGCCAATCCTCAGGCACCTCACCATGAGTCATACATATATTAAATAACCTTACCAACCAGTCAATAATACAGTCACCCCCTTTTTTAATAAATTCCACTGCAATACCATCCAAACCTGCTGCCTTGCCGGCTTTCATCTACCGCAAAGCCTTTACTATCTTTTCTCTGTTTACCAAATCATTTCCCCTAACCCTCTCACTTTGCACACCACCTCGACCAAGACACCCTTTATCTGCCACTCTATCATCAAACACATTCAACAAACCTTCAAAATACTCACTCCATCTCCTTCTCACATCCCCACTAATTGTTATCATCTCCCCATTTGCGCCCTTCACTGAAGTTCCCATTTGCTCCCTTGTCTTACACACTTTATATATATATATATATATATATATATATATATATATATATATATATATATATATATATATATTATCCCTGGGGATAGGGGAGAAAGAATAATTCCCACGTATTCCCTGCGTGTTGTAGAAGGCGACTAAAAGGGGAGGGAGCGGGGGGGCTGGAAATCCTCCCCTTGTTTTTTTTTTTTTTTTTTTTTTAACTTTTCAAGAGAAGGAACAGAGAAGGGGGCCAGGTGAGGATATTCCCTCAGAGGCCCAGTCCTCTGTTCTTAACGCTACCTTGCTAATGCAGGAAATGGCGAAGAGAGAGAGAGAGAGAGAGAGAGAGAGAGAGAGAGAGAGAGAGAGAGAGAGAGAGAGAGAGAGAGAGATATTGGTTTGTGGCAGGGGTGGGTGATGTCCCCATGGTTATTGAATTTGTTCATGGATGGGGTGGTTCGGGAGGTAAATGCAAGAGTTTTGGAAAGAGGGGTGAGTATGCAGTCTGTTGGGGATAAGAAGGCCTGGGAAGTGAGTCAGTTGTTGTTCACTGTTGATACAGCTCTGGTGGCTGATTCAAGGGAAAACTGCAGAGGTTGGTGACTGAGTTTGGAAAAGAATGTGAAAGGAGAAAGTTGAGAGTAAATGTGAACAAAAGCAAGAAGGGTTGATAGACAAGTTAATTGGGATATAAGAGTGAATGGAGAGAAATTGGAGGAAGTGAAGTGTTTTAGATATCTGAGAGTGGACTTAGCAGTGAATGGCACCATGGAAGCAGAAGAGAGTCACAGAGTGGGGGAGAGGGCAAAGGTTTCAGGAGCAATGAAGAATATGGGGAAGGAGAGAATGTTACTGCAGAGAGCAAAAATGGGTATGTTTGAAGAAATGGTATATGGTTATGAGACATGGGCTATAGATAGGGTTTTACAGAGGAGGGTGGATGAGTCGGAAATGAAATGTTTGAGAACAATGTGTGGTGTGAGGTGGTTTGACCAAGTAAGTAATGAGAGGGTAAGAGAGATGTAAGGAAATAAAAAGAGTGTGGTTGAGAAAGCAGAAGAGGGTGTGTTGAAATGGTTTGAACATATGGAGAGAATGAGTGGAGAAAGATTGACAATGAGGATATATGTGTCAGAGTTGAAGGGAACAAGGAGAAGTGGGAGACCAAACTGGGAGTGGAAGGATAGAGCGAAAAAGATTGTGAGCGATTGGGGCCTGAAAATACACGAGGGTGAGAGGCCTGCAAGGAATAGAGTGAAGTGGAATGATGTGGTATACTGGGGTCAATGTGCTGTCAATGGACTGAACCAGGGCATGTGAAACGTCTGTGGTAAAACATGGAAGTAGTACCAGCCCTTCCCATGACCTTTTCCTCTCTGTTAGACCTTCCTCTTTTTTTATTCACTATACTAACATTTGAGGTTTCTCTAGTAACCCCTCCTCCGTTGAACACCATCTGTCTAGTACCTCTCCTAATATTTAACTTCTCTTAGAGACGTAGTTGTCAAATGATGTTCTCACTGGTTCCTTTTCATATTCAGCTATAATCTCAAATTGTGATTGTGTTTCAAAGGTGGTGTTTGTGCTTATTCCAACATCAACACACCTGTTGCATGCCTCAAGGACCGTAAGTCCCCAAACTTTGATGTAATGAGGCTCAAGGTCTGTCTCCTAACTACCACACTTTTCTTGTTTCGCCCATTGCTCTCCTAATTTTACAAACTTTATATCTTTCTTCGACTATCTAAACTCTTACATTGAGACTGTGACATCCTCTCACCTACATGCCAAGATCCTCTTCCTTAGGGATGTCAACGCTCACCATAGGGAATGGTTGAATTCTTCCCATACAGATAGTGGAGGGATTGAAGCCCTCAAGTTTCCATACTATATGATTTACAGCAAATTATCTACCCTACCAATATTCCTGACTGCTGACCACTTTCGGATCTGTTTTTCACGACTTGTCCATCCTGCTGTAAGTACACAATCTCACCCCCAATTGGTTCATGTGATCACACTCTCATCAATATCTAATGGCACCTCCCACTCCAGCAACCCCTTCTAAGTGTAAATATTGGTATTTCAACATAGATGTCTGGAATAACTTACATAACTTCTTTTCTGACTTTCCTTGGGTAAATTACCATCTCTTATGTGGTAATGTTTCTGTCTCCACCAAATGCAGAGCAGAACTTATTCTTCTGAGGATGGAAGCATTTATACAAATTTCCTCCAAGACATCCTCTTCATCTATTCCATGGTTCAACCATTCCTATCCTGAGGCCATTCAGGCATATTGGGCTTGGAAAAACTCTCCTTCCTCTGACTCCCATTCAGCTTTTATCACTGCCCATATTCACTGCAAGTATGTTATCCATGAGGCAAAGCGTTCCTATATTCAAAAGAAGTGCAATACTCTCTCCTCGTCATCCCTTGATAGGTCTTTCTTGTCTTTAGCGAAGGGCATCTCTAACGACTTCTGTCACTCTATCTTTCCTTCACTTTTCCATTTTGACGGTACTGTAACTGTCTCTGCCATAAACAAAGCTACTCTCTCTGGTTCCCATTTCTCCTCTAACTCCACCTCATGACTCTAATAACATTCCTTCACCCCCTGATGCTCCGCTTATTAATTGTATGCCTCTCCCATAATCTCTTTTCAGACTGTCTGAAAAACACCTCTCTCTTGACACAAGCAAGACTAATAGTCCTGATGGCATCCATCTCCATGTACTGAAAGTGTGTGCCTTTGAACGTACACCTGTG
Organism: Panulirus ornatus; assembly: GCF_036320965.1. Classification (NCBI taxonomy): domain Eukaryota; kingdom Metazoa; phylum Arthropoda; class Malacostraca; order Decapoda; family Palinuridae; genus Panulirus; species Panulirus ornatus. Next base: position 17,213,899 of record NC_092233.1, on the reverse strand, counting down.
TTTGCTTGTCTATTCCGTTTCTGTTTCAAAATTAATACTTTTCCTTCACCTCAGAAGCATGAATTGATACATCCCATCCCTAAGAAGGGTGACCATTCTGACCCCTCTAACTACTTTCCTATTGCTTTAACATTAACCATCTCCAAAGTCTCTGAATCGCTCCTTGGCTCCCATATCCTCAGACACCTTGAAAATCACAGCCTTCTCTCTGATCACCAGTATGGCTTCCATAAGGCGAGATCTAATGGTGATATTCTTTCTTATCTTACTCATGTCTGGTCATCATCCCTGAAAAATGTTGAAGTCATGTGCAGTTGCCCTTGACATATCCAAGGCTTTTGACACGGTGTGGCAACGGTGTCTCATCTCTAAGCTACCCTCTTTTGCTTTCCTCCCTCACTTTGCTCCTGCATATCAAGGTTCCTCTCTGGCTAATCTATCTCTGTGATTGTTGATGGATCAGCCATCCCCCCATTTTCTCCATCAACATTGGTGTCCCTTAAGGTCCTGTCCTGTCCCCTATACTTTTTCTCCTTTTTTTAAGGATTTCCTCTCCTCCACAAACAATCAAATGCACTCATACACTAACAATTCAACACTCCATTCATCTACATCATTAAATTCTACTCCTTGTTCTCTCACTCAATCTGCATCTTGCCTTCACAAAGATTCCACAATAAACTTACAGAATATCTCAGTGGGGTAGATGGAATCTAGTTAAGCTTAATGCCTCCATGACCCAGTTTCTACCCATCTCTCAATTGAAAACGCCTCACAATTCTCCTCTCTCCTTTGACAGTCCTGTAACTCCACCTCTTGACTAAATGAACATACTGTAACATCCACTCTTTCTTTAAAAACCCCACATTAAGGGAATAGCTAAGTCTGCCTCAAAGAAACTGGGTGTCCTCTTTAGATGTCGAAACTTCTTTTCTTCTAAAAAGCTGCTTCATCTGTACAAAGGACTGATTCATCCTTGTACCGAGTACTGCTCTCACATCAGAGGTGGTTCTAGCTCTGCATCCCTACTTGGCAGAGTCAAGTTGAAAGCGGTCCAAGTTATAAACTGTCCCTGGCTACCTTCCAAGCTTGACCCTCTTGCTCTACATCACAATGCTGGTTCACTTTCCCTTTTCTATAGTCATTACTTTGGATTTTCCTCCTGAGATCTGGCTGCATGTGTGCCCCTGCCACTATGTAAACCAAACATAGCTTCAAAAGCCGCTGCATCACATGATTACCATGTGGCTATCAGCAACTCAAGGGTGGGCCATTTCGATAACTGCTTCTTTCCCCAAATGTTGAAACTTGTGAACTCTGTACCTTTTCATGTCTTTCCCTAAAACTATGACCTGGCACATTTCAAAAGACAGGTTTTCACTTTCTCCAAAATTCATTAATACTTTCCTTTTTCTTTTCTTTTTTCTCTTTCATAACTCTCTATATTTCAATTAAGGCCCCTTGATCTGGACTTTTGTACATGATGATGGGAGCTTTTTATTTCTTTTCATACATATCACAGTACAGTAAAAGTCATGCTTTCTTAATAGAATCCTGAAAGTTTACTAGATATAGTTGTGAATATTTTGTATAAAAGTAGGTTGAGCTGGAGCGCTGAGTGACCAGCAGCTGCAAGACTAGCCATGTGGTGACCATGTCTATCTTAGGAATAACCGTGAAGAATATGGCCACTGCTTCTCTGATGAACTGGAAAGACTGAAATGCTTATTTTGATATCAAGGTTGTGAAAGGTATGCCAATCACTTTCTCAATGTCCACAGATTGTTCAGCAGCATCAAAATGGTTTAAAACATATTCACTTCAAATGTAATGTATTTTCTCAATTTCTTACCAGTACAAAGTTCACTCATCACTTATTGGGCATTTCAGACTCATTTTTAGTCACAACTTCCTAACTTCAGCAATTTAAAAGCAGAACTCTTTAACTTTTGAACGAAACTGTATCCCAATTCATAAAAGATACCAGGTGAAACACTTATGTGGAATTACTTTATGCAAGCCCTCTGTATATAGCAACTAAAGATTACATGTGTGAAAATGAGGCCACTGTTAGTTTGTCTGAGGCACTACCTTGCCATAACATGAAAGGCAATTATGTGTAAGAGAAAAAAATAAAATCTACTCTATACTTTCCTATTCCTATTCTTTTCAACTTATTCAGACCTGAGGAAGCTAAAATTTCAGAACCTTACACGAGTGCACCAATTAATCTTTTTAGCGATTATCTCACCCTTGACTGCAACATCCCCTGGACCATCCTTACCAATCAGAATTACTATGTTACTAAACTTACAAATGACTTCTATCTTTTCTTTTAAAAAAAAGAAGCTTATTATGCTGCAAGTATAAAGCCACCTTCACTATAAATATATCATCTGCAGTGGAAAATAAAAAGGACTTCAATCTCACTGAGGAACTTTCTCACCCCAAGAGAGTCCATCACTTCACTTACTGACTGTGGCACTAGCTTGAAGCTGCAGAAGCACAATAAAATGGGTTCTGGGGTTATACAGTGATGATAAAAGAAGTATTCATTTTCATCATTTACATGCATTGCTAAAGAGACTTAACATTCCACCCAACTTCTTTTCTAATTCAACAACAAAGTAAAGACATCTCCATATCGTAATTATAGTAGCTTCCTCCATTTCATCATGGTTCAACTGCACCTAGTGATCGTCCCCACCTTTTTCTCATCTGAAGTAATGTTCAATCCACAAAAATATTTAGAAACTAATACATTATACAGTTCAGAAATTCTCATAAATTCATTTGAAAACACACCCTTATAAAGCAAACTACTATCCCAGCAGGAATGAATATGGAAGAGGAAAATGCTAATTTCATCATAAGAGCTCTTAATAGAATTCATAATTCCTCCATGCATGCTACAATCAAAAGTTCTTACCAATTAACTTTAAATACACATCATGCAAACAGTTCCTTCTTTAAATCCAAAGCTCTCTCTAATCATCTAACCAAATGAAAAATGTGGTTCAAACAAAATGCTTCCCTTCCTAAATCTTTGTTCATCTACAAGATGTTACGACAATCAATCATGATCTGATCATAAACCTTATTGCCTATGCTAAAATTTATTCCTCAGCAACGCTTATAATAATTTCTACTTTCACATACATAAAAAGGAACAATCACTCCCTCCATCCAATCATCAAGTATCTATTCCATTATTATAAACAGCCTTGAAAAGGACCCATCTGCATCTTTAAATTCCTTTGTTGTGGCATGAGCATCAATTCATCCTGCCATAAAAACTCTTGAAGCTATTCAAATGTAGCTTTACTTCACCTCTTGAACTATCTATCTACGTATCTTTATCTCTGATAACTGTTCCCTCCAGAAACTCCCTCAATGGGGTGGCCATGGAATAATTCTCCCTTACTGGTGAATTCCGGTGCTGTTTCTTAGCCTTCAGTGCCTCATCCTTAAAAAGCCACAAGCAGGGAGCAATTTTAGTGCACTGTTTCCAGAGGCTTCTACCGAATGTTCATACCACCTACCTCTACCTAATGATCCAACTTATTACTAATACCTCTTAAACATCTCACTCTTCATCCTATCTATACTCAAAGATCTTTCATTTCTTGACTACTTTTTTTTTTACTTCCTCCTTTGTGTCTTCCTGAAGCTTAAACATCAGTAAGCATAAGAGATTGCTTAATTATGGAATGCTGGAGGTCAACATATCAATAGCTAATTCTAACTAACTTATTTTGAACCATACACTGAGATTGTGACATTTGTGTGGCTATCACTCCCCATAAGCAAGTAACTTTGGTGGCATCTTAGCAATGCCTCAGACTGTGACAATGGTGGATGCAAAACCTTAACCATCCTTCCTCCACCACTTCTCCAGGGAATCTGCACATACACTTTACCACTATACGACAGATATATAGTATATTCTTTCATTCTATAATGGGCAACTGAAAGTTGGAATATTTCTTTTGTCAAAATTGCAACCACTTATTGCAACTCACCTAATGTTCAAGGGGATATGGTAACAAAATTATATAAAAAGAGAAATTCTGAGGAGGCCATAAGATGGAATTTTCTATTATGGTGAAAGTACAAACTTGCTTATTACTCTTTTCATCAAATAACACAAAAGTTCCTGCTTCATTTCTGAATTCCTGTATATTACAATTAAGTTCAATCTTGTTGCAACTCTGGCATTAATGTATTTACATGACTTGATATTTGTTCAGCTCTTTGTCATTATATCTACACTATCAATCTTGATAAAGGATGATATGCATTACAAAAGAAATGAATAGAAAGGATGATCCAAGAGAATTCATGTTTGACTCAATCTTTATATTCGTACATTAACTATGAAGATCACTCTTATAAAACTACAATATGTTTCATGCCATGGAATTTGTCACTAGGTATTTAGCAGTGAAGCATGCCTGATGGAGCACTTGATAAGCCTGTATGTATAATATGATGTGCTTTGGCCACACATCATTCCAGATTCATCTCTGGACAAATGAAAACTTTCTGCTTATACTCAACAAAGAAATAAAATCAAGGGAGCCAGCATTTCAGTTGCTGTCAAGTTGCACTCCTCTAACCTAGGTAGCTGTCTTTTCTTTCTGCCTCATCAACATATGGACTACTGGCAATCTGTCTACAAACATACAATCTCTGCCTGACAAACGGAACATGCAAGGATACTTAATTCACACAGTCCATTTTTGTAACTCTATATTTTCCTGTGGTAAGGGATATGTGCTAGGCTTAGCATTTGGCAAAATGGTAGGAGTAACAGATAGAAGTAACAGCTAGGAACATTTAGGTAGGAGTAATAGGTAGAAATATTAGGTAGAAGTAGTAGGAAGGAACATTAAGCAGGAGCATTAGGTAGTAGTAGTCAGTGGAAACATTTCACAACAGCCTCTGCAAATACTGCACACGGCTTGCCGTCTACTTGTGGCCTGTTTTTATGGATGAGGCACTAAAGGATAAAGGATGGCATTGGGGTAAACTAGTTAGGTAGAGTCTATTTCCATGGTCACCCCCTTTGAGGGAGTTCCAAAGGGAACAGGTGTCAGAGGTATAGATAGGTAGATGGAATAAAATTATTTTGCCATCATCTAGACAAGATAGTTTCAGTGAGAAATAATGCTTCTCTTTATAAATTCTTCTCCAATCATTACTTACATTAACCAATTCACTTTTGGCCACTAATCCAAACCAAAGACTATAGACAGCATCAAGCCCTTTTCAAGGAACTCACTGATAATCATATCATTCAGTAGATGATGAATATCCTAAAAAATATCATATGAACAGACATGGTGTTGCTAAAAATTTTCACTGTTGATTCAGTACATACTCTTCAAACACCACTATTCATCCCAACAACGACAAATGCTTGCTGGGTATACCCACTTTGTCCTGGAAACCCCACATAATTTGCATAAAAAAATTTGCTTCCTAAAAATTGGGGGTGTTGTACAGGTGCCATCACCATTTTTCTAGTGAGTAGCTATTTCATACTTATTAAGGTTTTATCCTTCCCAGCATGGAGTACTACTCTCACATGTGGGGTGGCCTTCCCTTCACCTCTATTTGCCCAAATGGGATCAAAAGCCTTTCATCTCAATAATTCTCCAAGCATGATCTCTCTCTAACCATCCCTTTCTGTCTGCCATTATGATCCTGCCCTCCATTCTGCAGGGTCATCCCTTTCTGTCTGCCATTACGATCTTATCCTCTGTTCAACAGGAATCACTTTAGCCAATGCTCTTGTGAGTCCTCAGTGTAAATCTCTGCCATCAAGGATTGGAACATACCATAAGTCTGGCTGCTGTTTCCCATAGTTCGTATGTGAAGCTTGGCCACACAAGGACTGACTATTATGACAGCTCCTTCTACCTGGTCTAGAAATACATAACAAACTCTGATTAACATTCTTTTTTCATACCCTAATTTGTTCACTTGAGATGGCTATGATGCGCAGGTTTTGTCCTTACCTTATTGATCAGTATATATAAAGAAAAAATAGATTAAAGACAAAATTCTCAATGCCTCCTCCAGCAATAACATAAACTATTAAAAGCTCAAATGAACTCACATGGCCTTTATCACCTAGTGGCCATACTGTCAGTCAGACTGGCCACAAGTGAAAAAATTTGATACCACCTATCAATTTCAGTACAACTTTGGTTCAACCTACACTGTGGTTTATGACAAGAAAGTTCTTGAAATTTCAGCCAAACTGAAACTGTTTTGCCCTGAGGTGGCCAAATTAGATGCTAATTTGACATAAAATACGTTGATGAAGGATTATCCAAACATTTCTTCTCCAAAGTTTCAGTCTAACTGATCCAGTGGTTTCAGTGAAAAGTTACAGGCAACTTTACAGACAGACAATGACAGGTGATGGATGAAAGCTAACAACAGCTCAACATGTGAACTAATAATATCAAAGTAAGCATAGTTCTATTTATATTTCTTCTATTCCATTAACTTGAAAATTATCTGCAGATGCATGTGCTCATATCAATTCAGGAATTTTGCCATCCTTCCCAAGTTATTCTACATAAAACCAAAATTTTCTTAAAACATGGCAGGTATTCATTCAAAACAGCCCAGTTTTCCAACGGTTTACATTATCTGAGGCAAGCTAATAGTATTCAAAAAATCTAATCAATTTTTGACACAGGAGACAATGAGATGTTAGTACTGCTAACCAGGCAGACTAACAGGGATATGGTTCACAGGCAAATGATTAATTCTTATGCAGACTAAAATGATACATTTCTCTTTAAACTAATGTCTATTTAGTCAAAATAACTTCATCTTCACTAAACAATGAAAGGCTGAAAAAAGTAAATTTCTATACCCCTTGGTATATGAGGCCATGGCTACTTGATGAAACAGTTTCCAAGATAGAACTAACCAATCAAAAAGAGTTAATATTAAAGCTTATGAAAAAAATGTAATACTGTTATATTATACAGCTTCAATTTCTGAATCTTATTCTCCTGCTATCAATGCTAAGTCATTATCAATAGCAGATATTCTGAGATTATGTAAAGGAAAGCAAATGAATTTATAATATCATTTTCCAAACATCTATCTGCCTCTTCTTTTGAGAAACAACTGGAAACTGTATGCCCACAATGTAAGTCTCTTCATCATGGAAAGACTGACTGAGAACTGGATCACAGGTTGATTTGCAGCCTATTTGTTGTAACAATGACTTTCCCAATCCTGACCAAAAGACTCATTTCTGATATTTTTCCAGAATAATTCACTCTGGAAAGAGCAAGAAACATCAATGTACTGCTTCTAACTCAACATGACTCTTCAAGGATATTTTCTTAATTCTGAGCCAAGATGTTTTGTCAGGAATTCTTCCATCATGATTTAACTCTGGACAAAGCAAACCATACATGACATTATAATCTTTAGAAGCTGTGGTCTTTCTTTAACTATACTCACAATGCAGCTACACCTAGTAGTCTGGGACATGCTTGGCTGCCACAAAGTAATTCAAAGGCATATTTCCTATCCAACTTCTATTATTTCTTCATGATTTGAAATTTCAACTTTTCCTGTTTCCCTACAACTGTGAGTCTAGGATTCTTGAAATGTATGCTGAAGCAACCCTAACATTTGCATATTCTTATTCATCTTAATGCAAGGACTTAGAAGCTCCTACATGCAAAAATTTTTGAATGATGTCACATTTTCATTATTAGTGGATGTGGAGATGTATAGCTAAGTCACCAAAGTGTATAGGAAAAAATATGCAAGTCACCTCGCTCTGAATAAAAGATATTGCATAAATGACACAGAAAGATATCTGATACATTATTTCTTTAAAGGGGTGACATTCACTAATTAGCAAAGGATAAACCCCAATCATCTAAGTTATAATTCAAGTATCCATATCTTACTTGCTCCATGACTTCTGGCGCCATCCAACAGGGAGTTCCAACAAAAGTGTGTCGGGACTTCTGGCGTGACAAGTCTCCTCCAGTGGACAGCCAGGCACTAACACCAAAATCAGCAATCTGTACAACACCATCTTCACCTAACAATATGTTGCCTGCTTTGATGTCTCTGGAAATATGAAGCCTTGGTTTTAATTCCTCTTGTACTATTTCCTGAATTTCTCTTACTGCTGTGGGTTGTCATGACAGTAATAAGGGTGATGGTGAACTCACTGATGGCCATGTGTCTGGAAACATGAAGCCTTGGTTTTAATTCCTTTTTTTATCACTACTTTCTCTTAATCTCTCTTATTGCTGTGGGAAGTTTTGGCAGTAAAGCATGTAGTGGTGGTGAACTCAAAGAACGGTGAAATAAATGTCCTTATATAGTTCTGGTGTGTGGGAAAAGTTACTTTGATGAAGTGCTAGTGAGCAACGCAAAATAGCCTAACATATGACAAGCTAATAAATCATAATGAGAGACAGAAAGCGAGAATATCAAGTACTTACAGGGAAAGTACGATGGCAAATCTTGTAGAAAAAAAATTTGAGTTCACAGCATCTGAGATACAAGCCACTATAAAGCAGTAAGCAAATTATCCTTAATGAAAGGAGCCACAACCTACTCTGTCTTTGTAAAATAGTTCCTGCAAACTACTAATGTATGTAAAAAGATATTATCTCTTCTAAGGAAAGATAACTTGTTTACATTTCAAATGGTTATCAAGCCCAAAAAGTAATATACCCTGCACTCTGCATATGTAGCATTTGTGGTTCTGATAATTTGCGGGCAGTTTCTCTGAATACCTGATGAATATTTATGGCATATATATTTGTCACTTATCAATCCATGTGTATCTTGCACCTTCAGACATTCTCTCTTCCTGCTGCACAGCAATGAGTGGCATGGGAAACATGGGATGCTAGTGCAACGTCCCTGCTAACTCTCCATCTAACCTTCACTATATAAACATCCTGCATAACTCAGCCATCCATAATGCAGTTAACTTGCAGATTTTGGCGATTTTTACCCATAATCATGGCCCCTCACTCCAAAGTTAATTGGGGAAATGAATCTAGAGAAGAAAGGATGAAAAATGTGATGGTTCTGAGCCAAATAAATGAAGTTATTAGATCATCAGTGGGGAGCCATTACAGTATACACAAGTCTTCTGTGATGCATGTATGGAAAAATGATACAAACAAATACTTAAGTGTTGCAGTAAGTGCATCCAAAAGTGCTTATATCTTTTCACACCTATGGCACAACTCTCTTGGATACGGAGGGAGAACTACTTCCATTTCTTCACAAGATCATTATCGTCAGTGGTGAGCAAAAGTACTTTTTAACATCATACTTATCATCTGTTCTCTTAAACTAGTATGTTTATCTTTTTTAAGTTTTAAGACCAATATGATTATGACACTTGTTATATGTTTATTCTTCTCAGCTATGAACCTTCACTTAGGGCTCAGAAGGAGCGGTTCACCTAACTCACTTTCTCCATAGGCTTTAAGTATTAACTTAGTTGGAATTGACATCCATGCCAGTTTTCATGAATTTAACCCTTGTGAATACAGCAAACAAAGAGCACACAAAAAAAATTCTGGTCTGTTATTTTTTAATCTATATCTTAATATGATTCTGAAATGGTAAAGAAAAAAATAACTTAAATCGCTTGGATTATGCATATCAAATACCCTGTTCGTGAGGATAATGTTCTAGATCTATCAGTCCATCTGCAGTCTTACACACAGTCACAGTCTTATTTATATACCTATCTTCAAACATTCTAAGACAATTTAAAACAGGAAATAATCCTTCAAATGGTTATCAGCAATAAGCAAGCCCTTTGCTTGCTATCTCAAATTGAGTAAGATAAAAGGATAGCTTTAAGCAATGTTCTGACATGAGCTAGGAATATATAACTTTTGATACAAATCACTCTATAAAAGATATGGGCACTTGTATGTCCTGCCATGAGTTAGTAAAAATGAAAATGAAAATAATAATAACAATAATAATAATAATGATAATAATAATAATAACAGCAATAATAATAATAATAATGTGTGTGAAAGGAGAACGTTAAGTAAATATGAATAAGAGCAAAGGTTATCAGGTTCAGCAGGGTTGAGGGACTAGGTAGTTGGCATTTAAGTTTAAAAGAAGAAAAACTGGAGGAAAAGAAGTGTTTAAGATAGCTGGGAGTGGACTTAGCAGCAAATGGAACCATGGATGTAGAAGTGAGTCATAGGGCGGGGGAGGGGGGCGAAGGCTCTAGTAGCGATGAAGAATGTGTGGAAGGAGATAATGTTATGTCGGAGAGCAAAATTGTGTATGTTCGAAGGAATAGTAGTTCCAACAATATCATATGGGTGCAAGGCATGGGCTATAGATATGGTTGTACAAAGAAGTGTGGATGTGCTGGAAATGAAATGTTTTAGGACAGTATGCAGTATGAGGTGGTTTGATTGAGAGAGTAATGAAATGGTAAAAGATATGTGGTAAAAAGAAAAGTGTGGTTAACAGAGCAGAAGAGAGTATGTTGAAATACTTTGGATATATGGAATGAGGGAGGAAAGGTTGAAGAAGAGGATATATATGTCAGGTGGAGGGAACAAGGAGAAATGGGAGACCAAATTGGAGGTGGAAGGATGGGGGAAAAAGATTTTGAGCGATCGGGGCCTGAACATATACGAGGGTGAGAGACATGCAAGGAATAAAGTGAATTGGAATATTGCGGTATACTGGGGTTGACGTGCTGTCAATGGATTGAATCGGGGCATGTGGAACATCTGGGGTAAACCATAAAAAGGTCTCTGGGGTCTGGATGTGGGTAAGGAGCTATGGTTTTGGTACATTACACATGACAGAGACTGAGTGTGAATGAATGTGGCCCTTTTTGTCTGTTTTCCTGGTGCTACCTCACTGACTCAGGGAGTGGCAATGATGTTTCCTGTGGGTCAGGGTGGCACTGAGAATGAATGAAGGCAAGCAAGTATGAATATGAGCATGTATGTATGTATATGTCTGTGTATGTGTATGTATATGTATCTATATGTTGATATGTACATGTACGTATATGAGTATATATGGGCATTTATGCATATGAAATGTTTGAGGACAATATGTGGTGTGAGGTGGGTTGATCGTATAAGTAATGAAAGGGTAAGAGAGATGTGTGGAAATAAAAAAGAGTGGTTGAGAGAGCAGAAGAGGGTGTGTTGAAATTGTTTGGACACATGGAGAGAATGAGAGAGGAAAGATTGACTAAGAGGATATATGTGTCAGAGGTGGAGGGATTAAGGAGAAGCGGGAGACCAAATTGGAGGAGGAAGGATAGAGTGAAGAAGATTTTGAGCGATCAGGGCCTGAACATACAGGAGGGTGAGAGGCATGCAAGGAATAGAGTGAACTGGAACAATGTGGTATACTGGGGTCAACATGCTGTCAATGGATTGAACCAGGGTGTGTGAAGTGTCTGGGGCAAACCATGGAAAGGTCTGTGGGGCCTGGATGCAGAAAGGGAGCTGTGGTTTCAGTGCACTACACATGACAGCTAGAGACTGAGTGTGAACGAATGTGGCTTTTTTTTTGTCTGTTCCTGGCATTACCTTGCTGCGTGTGTGTGTGTGTGTGTGTGTGTGTGTGTGTGTGTGTGTGTGTGTGTGTGTGTGTGTGTGTGCTAGTGGATGGGCCATTCTTCCTCTGTTTCCTGGTGCTACCATTCTTCCTCTTTTCCTGGTGCTACCTTGCTGATGAAGGGAAACAGTGATAAAGTATAGAGTATTATAGTAATAATAATAATAAATGAATAAAGGCAGCAAGTATGAATTATGTATATGTGTATATATGTATATCTGTGTATGTATATATATGTATACATTGTAATGTATAGGTATGTATATGTGCGTGTGTGGACGTGTATGTACATACATGCGTATGTGGGTGGGTTGGGCCATTCTTTTGTCTGTTTCCTTGCACTACTTTGCTAACGTGGGAGACAGCGACAAAGTATAATAATAATAATAAAAAAATAATGAAAATAATAATAATAATAATAATAATAATAATAATGATAAAAAAATTCTTTTACTTAAGTCATCATTTCCCACACAGTGAGGTAATGACAAGATAAGATGAAGAATGGCCTCACATTCTTGCATTCACTCTCTAGCTAAAATGTATAATGTGCTGAAACCAGAGCTTGGTATCCACAGCAAAGCTCAACAGACCTTTCCATAATTTTCCCACACCACTTCAGATGCCCTGATTCAGCCCAGTGAAAGCAGTTCACCCACTACATGTCATATAACTCAATTTACTCTATCCTATGCATGCCTCACACTCTCCTAAATGTTCACACCCTGATCACTCACAGCATATGTCACTTTAGCCTCCCATCTCCCACTTGGTTTTCCTTTTCTCCTTGTCCATCCATTCCAGACATGTATATGTCTTCTCATAATCCTCTCCTTATTCATAAAAAATTGTTACACACCCCCTTCAGCTCTCTTATCAATATTCTTCTTACTACAACATCTCTCCCTTACCCTATCATTTCTTATTCAATTGACCCTCCTGGCACCACAAACTGTCCTCAGCATTTCATTTCCAATACATTCACTTCACTTATTCTTTACTTTGTCACCTATGACCCATGCCTAGTGTCCATACAATACCATTCGGACTAATACACAACCAAAAATACCCATCTTTGCCATCACATGCAGTGACCCATCTTTCTTCATGCTCCTCAATGTGCTAATGACCTTAGGCCCTGTCACCCCTTTCCATGGTTTACCCCGGAAATTTCACACGTCATGGGTCTATTGACAGCATGTTGACCCCAACATAATGCATTGTTCCAATTCTTGAGCATGAGAGGCCTTGAGATACACTGAATTGGAGTTTGCAATATTACAGAAATTGAAGGTAATTAGAGTCCAAGAGAAAGCAGAAACTATATGCATGGGGAGTGAGGTTTCAGATAGGTGCATCCCTGTAAGCTGGTGTTTAACACTTAGCTGGGAGGAAGATTGTTTTGTACTTATTGGTTCATTTCAGGGTGTATATTTTTGTTAGTGTGGTGTTTGCTGGGTAGCGGAGGTATTTGTGAATGTGTGTTCTTGAAGTGTGAAACAAGGGTGAGCTTTTAATTTCTACTTGGAGTCTGGTTGTTAGTTATTGAGTGGTTTGGAAGGCAAGAGGCTAGGGATGTCTCAAAGAACTGAATGCAAAGCATAATAGGTGAGATTGTACTGTGAGGATCTGTTTTATTAGTTAGATGTTGAGTATTTGTTGGACAGCCAGTGACTAATCTGAGCACTCTGTTTTGAGGGTTTACAACTGTTATATTTGCTTTTGACAGGGTGGATGACCAGGAAGGCAAGGCATAGTTCAGGGAGAGGCAAATGAAGTGTTTGTAGAGGACATTATGTGATTCTTTTTCCTTTCCAAACCTAGTACCAGTTAGACTGTGGGCATTTAGTTTGTATGATGCTTCTTTGCTGATGTTTGTGGAGTGGGAAGTAATCTTATATAGTTGTTGTATGAGTTGTAATAATATAATTGCAATAGGCATACTTTCTTGATACAAGTTGCTGATCTGTGTGTGAGCCAGCTTCACAGAGTGAAGGATCATTAAAACATCACTAGGAAAATCTGAAAGATGAACAATTTGGTACTTTTGGCTTGACTGGTTAGGTATCTTAGGCAAGGTAGCAAGCTAGGTTCTTGGAATTATTGAATAAAAAAATTGCTGAACAGGAATATTAGGTACTTCTTGTAGCTTAAATATTTATGCTAAGAGTTTCACATTTGTATTTGAACTATGCTCATAGCATTTTTGGATTTTTCCTGCTTGCTGTTACACAGCGAGTTATAAGTAATTTTTGGCAAGGCTGTATCATCATGAGCTGATTAAAGGAAACATAGTCTTGTCAAGGAACTTCCTGCTCCAAACACATCCATCATACCCCTGCTTATGGTTTTAGTGCAGCTCTGAAACTGTAGGAGCCCCATAAAATGGGTCATGACATTATACAGGGTGAGCTAAAAGACACTGTGTACCTACCATGGAAGATGAGTATATTCAGAGAGTCTCTGTACATTAATACAAATACTTAAGTTACAACAAATGTTGGATATCCAATATGTTTTCCTGTTACTACAGCTGGCCTACCAATAGGGAAAGAAGTCATTGTATGTGTTGTACATCACATACACCACTTATCGTAGTAATAACATTAAGAATGAGGTAGTTTCATCACTTGTAGTACAGGAGCACAGAGACTTTTGGCTCACTCTGTATACGACATAATAATACTTTGCTTATGAAATGTCTCGCCCATTCCTATTTAGAGTGTACCAACTCTATGATAACTGCCATGTGCTCAACCAGCAGTGAGGGGTTTTATCATAATTCCAATAATAACATAAAAAGTATGGATCTGGATCCAATCAATGAATTATGATATGACTTTCAATAAATCTACATCAAGTTCTGCATTAATATACATTATACCAAAACTGGAGCTAAAAAATAATTATGAGAAATGAATTCAGATCCTTCAATATTTTTCAACAAAAACCCTTAAAGTCTATGTACAGAAAAGAAAAGCCTGAAGGCTGGAGAATAATGGTAAAATAAAGACTACTACAGGAATAGTTCAGTCAGTGTGTTAATGATTACAATGGTAGAAACAATCTGAAGTGGAATTCTGAAAGAAAAACAAAACATGTACATTTATAAACAAGGGAATGATTGAAAAAACTTTCTAGCTTGGGCATGAAAAGCGGTTTCATTATCACTCACCTGTGGATCTGTCCATTATTGTGGAAGTACTCAAGGCCCTTCAGTACCTCACGTAATGCAGTAGCAATTACTGCTTCATCAAACACACCATGCTTACAGTCTGCTGATTTCATTCTGCAAAAGATAAAGATAAACATAATACCCCAACACTAAGACTTTACTTGAGATCAGAATGTACTATACTATGCTGAGTAAAATCATGGCAAAAATCCACATAATACAGTAAAGTATACCGAAAAATATTTAGGTTTTGAAGAATACACAACCATTTCTCTGATGCAAATTGATCCTGAGGAGCATCTAAGGGAGCATTGGCTTGGTAGGGGTTAAAACACTATTCACCCTAAAATGAGATTTATTCAAGAGGATTCACCCCCTTTGACTATTTCGAAACTTATTAGGTCAATAACAGCTCATTCAAGTACTTAATGACTTCACAGCAACCTGCTCAAACCTATAACACTGTGTTGCTGAGAAGAGGTGGTGTAAAGCCATTACACAAACCCACTCACTGACTGACCACTGGTGGCTGTGCCATGGGTGTCTTTCTATCCAGCATCAAGGGAAGACTTTTTCAAAAGGAAAGAGGAAACAAATGGATGCTTCAAGTCTCAGTTACAAAGAGAGCTTTATAAGTGCCACATGATGGAGAAGGAAACTGCTCAGGCTTATGACATCATGGTACTAAGGTGCAATGGTGCCAAGCCAACCTGAAACCTCATTCACTGTATGGTTGTGCCATGGCCCTCTTATTGTCCAACATCAAGAGAAGACTTTCCCAATAGGAAAGAAAGGAAGGGAAAACAAATGGGGGCTCAAAAGGCTTTATCTACAATAAAAGAGAGATTTCTCACCCTTCAAAACCGACATACCTCACATACTGGACAAGGAAATCAACAAAAATACAAGGAAAACTAAAGAAAAAACCTATCCTTAACCCCAAATAATGGCCATTATCATTTGCACTCTAAGAGGTCAGCAGCTAATATCATATGATGTTTCAACTTTTCCCCCTGTTTAAATCACTAAATGATTGATGGTAATACTAGAACATTTGAACCCTTTGGGCTCTTGTCTACTCATTCCTGTGGTGGGCCTAACTTCCTTCCACCCTGGCCACGACACTCCCATACTGACCACTCCCTCCCTCCCTCCCTCCTTCCCTGGCTACCACACCCTCCCTTACCACCACCACTCCCTCTCTCCCTGGTGATCTCATCGTCTCTCACCACAACTACCCCCTCCCTGGCATACAATAAACTTTTTCTCTCTAAACAGCAGATTCTAAGTTCTTTCAGCTTCTCATAATAATTCATAAGGTTGAGACCATCAATTTTGATTGCAAAGTGTCTCTGTGTTCTCCCTATCCTAATCCAGGGTCCACAGACCTTTCCATGGTTTATCCCAGACTTTTCACATGCCCTGGTTCAGTCCACTGGCAGCATGTTGACCCCAGTATACTACATCGTTCCAATTCACTCTATTCCTTGCACGCCTCTCACCCTCCAGCATGTTCAGGCCCTGAACCCCCTCCCATCTCCAATTTGGTCTCCCTCCACCTCTGACACATATATCCTCTTTGTCAACCTTTCCTCACTCATTCTCTCCATATTTCCAAACCATTTCAACATGCCCCCTTCTGTTCTTTCAATCACACTCCTGTTATTACCACATATCTCTCTTACCCTTTCATTACTTAATCAAACCACCTCACACCACATACTGTCCTCAGACATTTCATTTCCAACACATCCACCCTCCTTCATTGGCACTAATTTCCTCCATGTCATAATCAAGATAATTTTCCTGATCTTTTAATAAAAAATCAAGTTCTTACAATGATAACAATTCAACATCTACCAAATCAACATCACTATCTTTAGTGTCCGAGAGTGCCAGATATATACCTTTCCCTTTGCGCTATATGGGTCATTGGCACGACAGAATTTTTTCTGGTATTATTTATAAAGTTGCTTCTGATATAAGGCCTCTCTACATGCTAAAAAGCACACCTTTAAATCTAAATGAAAAGAGGAAAAGGCAACCCATACAAGTGTGGATGGGTACTTTGGGGATTAAATTTGACATAAGGAATAATGCTCTCTAACCAGTTTTCCAAGAATATATCACAACAGAGTTAGTCTAAGTTTACTTCTTTTTGCCTTTAACTTAACCTAAGATATAGCAAAAAATAAGGAGGTTCCTATGTCTGAACATTGCAGTGTAACACAAACTACTCTTTTGCACAAAGACCATCAGGAAAAATGTTCATAAAATGCTGATGCACTACATTGCCAAACAAGAAATGGCAATTAGGTTGCAGGGGGAAGGCAAGCAGTTTTCTCCACAAAGAAAGATTGGGCAAGCATTTCTTCTGCCAAATGGCCACACCTACATAACCTACTGGGTAATGGTAGTCCCATCCAGGACAAATTACCATATCGTTTTATCAGTGATGTGAATAAAAAATGGGTGGGAGGTATGTAAGGATCTCATCTCCTTGGTATGACAAAACCCTCAAAATAGCCGAAATATAGCAGAATAAAACAGTGCATTATCCCTGGGGATGAGGGAGAAAGAATACCTCCCACGTATTCCCTGCGTGTCGTAGAAAGCGACTAGAAGTGAAGGGAGCGGGGGGCTGGAAATCCTCCCCTCTTGTTTCTTTTTTTTAATTTTCCAAAAGAAGGAACAGAGAAGGGGGCCAGGTGAGGATATTCCCTCAAAGGCCCAGTCCTCTGTTCTTAACACTACCTCGCTAATGTGGGAAATGGCAAATAGTATGAAAGAAAGAAAAAGAAAAAGCAGTGTATGTCTTCCACATTACACCTTTTGTGTTCAATTTAGCTAATAAAACAATGTTTCATACATAATGAAAAAAAATCCAATCCAATTCACGAAAAGTCATAATTATTATGTCCTTGTGCTCTTACCATATTTGTCTCCCCAAATAAATGCGGTCATCTTATATAAGAAAATAAGAAACTGAAATAACTACTTATTTCTTATGAAATGAAAGAACATCGCAGAACAACATATCAACCAAGAAACAAATGATATGAGGACCTCAGGCTTGCATCTAAACATTTCAGTTGTTGCAACTCCATAACAAAGCATCTAATTTTAATGAACCAGATCTCAAACAATGCAGATTTCAATGTAGCATAAGGACATAACAGAGACTGAAAAATATGAGTCGTATCACTGGCACTATTGGAAGGATTATACCTCAACATCTCATAACCTGTTATAAATGATCACCTGGATCAAAGTAAGTACAGAAATGTAAAGCAGCATAATCATTATATAATGATGCATGTGTTGATATTGCTAGTAGAGGAAGGGAGGGAGGTCTAGTGGTGGTCCAGCAAGCTGTTGTTGGGGTTCACCTCCTCAATGACTGCTGCTATGTCTTCTTGCCCTTGAAGTACTGCTGATGTATTACTGGGATGTACTGCTTTAGCTGCCTTGTCAGCAATCTTTGGTGCCAACATGACATGCATGACATACGTGACAAGGAGGGGTACTGATGAGAGTTCAAAGGTGGTGGCACTGTAGCAGCATGATCATCTCTTCTACTTCACTTGGTAAGGGTTAACTTGTAGTCCACCTTCATACCATACCTCTGCTTATAATCAAAGGAGTATTCCAGGACTTTGGAATCAACAGAGAATAACCCATCCTCATGCCTCCTTGTGATATGCTTCTGCAGGACACCCACATTAACAAAGTGGTCTTTCTCAATCTTCACTACCAAGAAGGGGTGTGCCATTCTGCAGTTCTGGATGTGGCTAGCATACAGGTCACAAGTGTAGACTTCCTGCAGATGAAGCTGTTTCTTTATGTGGCCAAAGTCCTGGACTTGGAGGGTACAAGTGGTTTGGCATCATGAATATGTGGTCCATGCTGGTGAAAAGTCCAGCTTGGAAGTCACTGATGAGGGTGAGGACCAGGTTTAGATTCTTTTTCAGGTTCACATAATTATCACTGAAGATTATCAGCTTGTCCACCTCTGTGGGCACCTTTGCTTCGATATAGTAGGTGAAACATAGGTATTTCACAGAATTCCCTCTTGGCAGTCATCTTGTCCCACAGATACATCAAAGCCCTCCCTGTCTTGGTGTTGTGGACACCCAAACTGTAGCACCACAACTTTCCCTTGTAGTATTGGACACCAGGCAAGATCTTGGGGTGGGCAGTGCCTGCTGTCAGTTGATGATGTGGTAGCTAGGATGTCATAGTCATTACCCATATACTCTAAGAGTGTTGACTGTGTCACCTTGGCACAGTTCTTATGCAATGCTTTTTCTGTCTTGAGTTGGTTGATACATGCCCAGTCATTCTCAGGGCCCAACTTCTTGTGTATTTCATATTTAGTCTTATCACAGAAGTTGTGTGTAATTACCTTCTTTTTACCTAAATGTAATTAGAAATTTGTACTGTAGGGGGAGGAAGTTTTACACTTGTTGGGCTCCAACTCAAACATTCCCTCCTATGAAACAATCTCTTGAATACATGTATTTTATCTGCATCAACCTTGTCCTCAGTCAATCTGTTCCTTTCATTTACAATTCTCACACTATGAGAATATTTCTTTACATCCTTATTTACATGTTATCTCCTCTGGTTGCTGTATTGCTACATCTCTCAAAGAACTGTCCACTGTTCTCTTTGTTGATCTCTTTTAAATACTTAAAGGTTGAGATAAGGTCACCCCTCAGTATCCTCTCTTTCAAAAAGGGTAAATCTAAAGCATCCAGCCTTTCCCTGTGGCTTATCTGTCTTAATTCTGGTACCATCTTTGTTGCCCTCCTCTGCAACTTCTCAGTAAGTTCTTTGAGCTTCTTTAGGTGTGGTGACCAAACCTGAGAGGTATATTCTAATTTTTCTCTTGTGTAGGATATGCACAGTTTGCTAAATATTTCTTCCTCCATATACTTGAAAGCTATTCTGACATTTGCCAGAAGACAGTTTGCCTCAACTACTCTCCTAACATGGGGCTCAAGTTAGGGACAATGTCAATTCTCAAGTCCCTCTCATATACAGAATCCAGAAGCTTATTTCCTGTTACGTAATAATCATACTGTAGCAGTCCTTTGCTTTGTCCTATCTTCATTACTTTACATATGCTAGAGCTGAATTTCATGAACGACATTTCAGACCAGTTTGGAATCTGTTTAAATCCCCTTATAACCTAGTGCAATCTTCCTTAGTTTTCACTTTCCTTATGACCTTTGTATCATCAGCATATATTCAGATAGGATGTGTCAGCCAGTTGAAAATACAGGTACACCACCGAATTTACGGCAAATGATAGTTCGGCACCTCCTTTAGCCCAGACAAAATTGCGTGAGGGAACTTAAAATTACCACAGCCACCAGACTAGTTTACTGGGCGGCCACAGATGGCGCTGTGTGTAGGGTGCACTTATTAACATTCTTTACACTGCACTTGTTGGGGGTGATACCGCAATTCTGTGAGATGCTTAGCTTATTTTGCTTAAATCTAACCCTAGCTATGGCTTCTAAGACATATGAGAGAGTCAGTCATGGTGTCAAACGTAAACACCATTCCATATCAATCCAAGATAAAGTAGAACTGTTGAAAAAAATGGACCGTAGTGTTTCAGTGCACAAGCTGTGTGACATCTACAGTATTGGTTCATCAACTGTTTATGATATAGAAAAGCAAAGGGAGAAAATATTGAAATTCTATCCAGACAGCGTTTCCAAGAAGCAAATGACGATTAGAAAAACTATGAAAGATGATAAGAGTCCTGAGCATGATCGAGTGACGATGAAATGGTTTCGACAACGTTGGAATGATGGAGTGAACTTGTCAGGTAGCATGATAATAGGCCAGGCTAAGTTGTTCCATAAAGAACTTAAATCACAACATGAGGATGACTGTAGTGAAGGATGGCTTCAAAGATTCAAGAAGCATCATGGAATTTCCATGAATAAAGTGTGTGGAGAAAAGTGGTCTGCAAACCACGAAGGAGCTGCCAAGCATGCGGATGAATTTGCGAAACTTGTAGCTGATGAGCACTTCAGTCCTCAGCAGGTGTATAATGCAGATGAAACTGCATTATTCTGGTGATGCACACCCAGGAAAACACTAACAACAGAAGATGAAGAAGACCCCACAGGATTCAAACAATCTAAGGACAGACTTACCATCTTAGGGTCTCAAACATTTAATATCTGTTTAATCTAAATTTCTAGCAGTCCATGGTATACTTTAGACACATGGGAGATGTATAATCAGTGGGTTAAAGGTGTGTTGATGAATTGTTACAAGCTGGTTGGTCCGGCAAAATGGTTAATCCGCCAAGGCTTTGGAACCAAGAGTGCCAGAAAATCGGTGGTGTACTCGTACAAGGTATTTTCTGCAGGGCCTTTTTGCTGGGTATAGCGACAAAAAACTGATGGAATACTGTAGATATGCTCTTTCACCAAACACTGCCTCTCAACAGTGATCTTCCTCACATCAGTGTTTGCACTCTGCTTATCCCCTTCTACTGTCCCCATGATACACTCCTTGGCAAAGACAGTCCTCACGCTTTTTCAATTATACTGCAGGTGTTGTCATAAGCATAAATGCAAACACTATAGGTGGAAGACTTGTGAGACATAAACCCCTGAGGCATGAGTACTTCATTCCTCTGACCATGATGAGATTACTATAGTACTCATTCTGCCTGCCATGGCTCAGAATTCACTGATACTGTCCTGAATGTGCCTGTAACCCACTCTATCCAAACATTAATGTTTACAAGCAAGGATTATCAGCCTTCTCGGGTAAACTTCCTTGGTATGCATACTCACATAACTGGCACTAACATTAGGTTGCGACTTTGCAGGAGTCCTTTTCCATAAAGACAGGTTACGACCTTTCTGTCAGGCTCTATGGGGCCATTTAGAATATGTTATACGAGGTCATTGTTAAATGGTTGGATCTGAGGCCATGTTGTGTTGGTGAAAGTGGGATTTCATTTTTTGTATTCTGCTGTGGATCAGTTTTGACAGAGTTTGGCTACTGAGAAAAGAAGTGATATCAAGTGTGTGTGTTTGAGTGTGTTAGGATTACCATTATGTTGGAAAGTATCTGTACATTAGGGATTTTGTTGTCAAGCCAAGGGTGGTTAAAGAAACTGTAAGCCCTTGGCATGCAAATGTGAAGTATAACTCTTACATACAGATTGCTACATATAGCTGCTTTGGCTTCAGCATCTGCTATGTCATTACCACTGACACTATTTCCATGACACCAGAAGAATTCTACACTCTTATGCTTTAAGCTAATTCTTGCAAAACTCCTTCTGAAGCTTATCCCTCTACTGGTAATACACAGTTAAAAGATCTTAACTTCAGCACAAGTTGAGCAGTATATATGCAATTGCAAGGATTTTGTGTGCAATGCAGATAGTTAGAGTCCCATTATGATCTAAAATGGAAAAAGTCTCATGGTGGACTAATAGGTTTCCCCCAAAGCAGAGGCCCTCAAACTCAGTTCTGATACATTCATTGAGGCATGGGATCCTTGAGGTTAGTTTCTGCTTTCCCTATCAGAGTTCAAGATTTTCCCAAATACACCTAAAGGTTGAGAGAGCTGTCAGAAGGAATGTCTTTGAGAGAAAAACTTATCAACTAGTCGATCAAATTTCCTAACTACTTACAATAAAGTGGTTTACTATTCCAATGTAAACAGGTAGAACATACCTCATGTAAAACATCAAAGACCAAGTCATATGTACAGTACCTCTTGTAGTATAATATTCACCACTTTGACAAAAAAATATTAAAGTTATAAAAAATTACAAAAGCAAAAGGGAGCTGACCCAACAGGTAAAATGAGTGCTAATATTTTCTACTATGGTGAAAAAACTAGGAATTAATCTTACTAAATGCCTGAAATAAGAAAAAATCTATTTTACATAAGAAATAAAAAGAGAAACACTCAAAACTTACAAAACATAGTATAAACATTTGATCTAGCATGATGAACTGATGGTCCCCTTGGTAGCCTAACTCATCAATGCATTATCATGCATCAATGAGCTTAAATGCTAAAGCACAAACAAGAGGACTGAGGTTTGGAATATACCAAATCAGGAGTGAAAGTTAATTAGTAGAAACAAATGCTGACAACAAATGTCAACA
This sequence comes from Panulirus ornatus, assembly GCF_036320965.1. NCBI lineage: Eukaryota > Metazoa > Arthropoda > Malacostraca > Decapoda > Palinuridae > Panulirus > Panulirus ornatus. The sequence goes on along the minus strand of NC_092233.1, from coordinate 17,190,925 downwards.
GGTTCATACAGCAAATATTAGACAAAAGAATGATGAAGTTTGCTGGCTGCTTGACCTCTTCACTACCATGACAAGACATCACTGACCTGGGTGGTCATCAGCTGGCATTAAAATCATTGTATTTTCACTGGATACTACCTATTCAGGGGGTCAAACTCTCTTCAACCCTCAACAAAAAAGCACTCTCAAATGCTTATAGGGCTCACTCAACCAGTGAGAAATATACAAGTGATGGAGAAAAGACAGACACATAATAAGTGAAAACTATTTCATAAAGTATATAAACATGGATCCCTTTATCCCCATGAACACGTACATGTAAAAATAAGGGAAGAAAACAACTTGGTGTACCTGTGTTTGATGATGTCCAGCAATGATCCTCCTCCAAGTAATTTGAGGACAAGCCACAGCTCCTCCTTCACCACAAATGATGTGTAGTATGTTACAACATTCTCATGGTGGCATAAAGACATTGCTTGAATTTCTTTCTGCAAAAAGGAAAGCAGCTGATGTATTCAAAAGCTGTACTGCATTCTGAATCATATATCAATGATCTAAAATAAAGGAAACATTCAGATGGGTTTTGAGGCTGGAAAGTAAACCTATATCATAAAATCTTCAGTCTACATAAAGATCAGTTGGTTCAAATAGTAAATGAAGAAAACAGATGACTACACACAGTGAATTTTAATGATGGTCAAAGAATTCATTATTATTATTATACTTTGTCGCTGTCTCCCGCATTTGCGAGGTAGCGCAAGGAAACAGACGAAAGAAATGGCCCAACCCCCCCCATACACATGTATATACATACGTCCACACACGCAAATATACATACCTACACAGCTTTCCATAGCTTACCCCAGACGCTTCACATGCCTTGATTCAATCCACTGACAGCACGTCAACCCCGGTATACCACATCGCTCCAATTCACTCTATTCCTTGCCCTCCTTTCACCCTCCTGCATGTTCAGGCCCCGATCACACAAAATCTTTTTCACTCCATCTTTCCACCTCCAATTTGGTCTCCCTCTTCTCCTTGTTCCCTCCACCTCCGACACATATATCCTCTTGGTCAATCTTTCCTCACTCATCCTCTCCATGTGCCCAAACCACTTCAAAACACCCTCTTCTGCTCTCTCCACCACGCTCTTTTTATTTCCACACATCTCTCTTACCCTTACGTTACTCACTCGATCAAACCACCTCACACCACACATTGTCCTCAAACATCTCATTTTCAGCACATCCATCCTCCTGCGCACAACTCTATCCATAGCCCACGCCTCGCAACCATGGTCAAAGAAATCTCAGTAAATATACTGATTCATGAATATAAAGTATGTGGGAGAATTTGCATCAACCAAAAATAATCATTTTTTCATAATCTTTTCTTGTGCATTGAAAGGGTACCTCTTCACTTATCCTAGAGTTAAAGGGAATGAGAAATTGTCTTCCAGTGCATTTACATGGTCTCTAACTGCTAATATGAGGTACACTCACACCAATTGTTTGGAAAAAACTTTTGTATATAAGAAAACTTGCTATACCTATGAGAGATCATGCTTCACCTAAAGGATTAATTTTACCTAACATGTAAAGATATAAAAAGTTCTTGGAGAACAAAACCTGCTATATCAATTGTTTCCACAGTTAGTCTGAAACCATTAAGTCTTTTCTGCTTTGAATTGGATAACTCAGGCACACTCTTTAGCAAATCCTGGTTAGTGCATCTCTATACCAAGCCAACAGAGTCCAGTGGTACTGTTGTGCACCCTATAAAAAAGAACATGGGTTCAGTCTCACAGCCAAGCAGAGTTGTTGGATGTCACAGCTATAAGTACACAAGGCCATCCACTCTGGCACAACAAAGACTCCTGACTAATTTGCCTTCTGACAAAGAATAGAAAATGATATTATCGATAATGAATCACTCCAGATACTTGCTTACATTTACACATTGCATTAGCATACTCCACCAACCAGCTTGAGGTTGCACTATGGATGAAAAGTCAACCTTGATGAGGTTATATCAGTGGAAGTAGATTCTCCTTAAAGAACTTCTCAATCCAAGAGTCTAAATTTCTCTGCTACTAGAATTAGCACAGCCATGGGCTGCACAAGCATTTAGTAAGGTCCTAGGTGACCCAGGACTCTTTCATAGAAATAAGTTCTAAAATGATTATGATAATAAACCAACCAGTCTTTTCAATTTGTTTTAGCCCCTTATCATATTTACTTCCCCTTAACTGAATACTGCAATACTGATACAGAACCAAAAAATATTTCTGTATTATGTATGGCTCTGCATCCCTTTACAACAGGAACATGTAGAATCTTCATCAAACTTTTATGTTACTAACCTTTTTTAAGTGCCACACGAACCCTGGGGATTCTTCTGTGGGTGTTTAGAATATTTTCATTGGGTTTGCTGAATGCACAAGTGTAAAAAATAAAGATAAATAAGGTATCCATAACATCTGTAGAATAATTCCCAAGAAAAAAAGAAAAATATAAAAGGTGTTCCTACACTATTTTCCTGAAAAATGCTCCCCACAGGGCCAACTCAGTAATATTCCGTTCAAGCCATAACAAATGCTGTTTGCTCTTATTGTCCATTATATTACATTACCTGCTACAAAAACTTCACACTATTCATATCAAATACAGTCTATTCTTTTTATATGCTACTACCCTATTACTGAACAAACTATCTATCTCAGACATATATGTACCTTCTTCTTCTTCAAAAAAGTAATATCTTTTATCACTGTGGAATCTTTGTATCATACTCTGTTAAAAAACACTGCAAAAACTAAGAATACATTCATGCATAGTTGTGTGGTAGAGTGCTGAGTGGAGTGGGAGGGAATATGCATGCATATGGATGTTCCTTATTCCTGTAAGTGTACAGTAAGTATGGCCTTTATGCAAGTGCGATACTAATCAATTTACCCCTAAATACAATACAAAATTTATGATTTCAGGGTGTGATTTCACAATGCAGTTTCTAATTGTGTATATAATCACTCTAGGACCACTTTCAAAGAAAGAGTCCTAGTCTTACCCCAGACTTCTTTTCATAAGCTTCTGCAGCATACGCTGCACTACTTCCACTGAGAATTTCAGTGTTGGTCACAAAAATATCAGTAAATATACTACACCAATATAGCATACATGGATGAATTCACAATTAATCCAAGAATAATCTATTAATTGTGATTCATGCACATAAGTGGAGGATCAAATTACTGAAGGTTTTGTTCATGTTGATCTAAGATGAACATCAAAGATTAGTGTAAGTTTGACACAAACTGAAAAGCAGAGCATTATCACAAGGAAAAAGCTTCTCTATAATTGCCTATCCTAACACAGATAATGCACTTTTCTGCCACATCAAACAGCAGTGTCTCCTCTTATTTTGTAATTAAAAAAATACTTGGCAAACTCAAAGAATCATTATCATTACCCATATCGTCTTATTCCCTCTCCTTAGCCTCCTTTCTTTAGTCTTAGAAATGTGGACTCATTTCTGAATGAGAAGCTCTCTGATCAGACTACACTCCCAAAGATACATCCTTCCCAAAGTTGACTCTCAACTCGCAGTGTATTCTCACACAGGAAAAGTCTGGTAACACCCCACACAACAGTTGCACACACACGTATCTTCTACATATATTTTACATAAATAGTTGAAGAACTAATGAATGAGGCAGTAGGTGAAGCAGCAGTTGTTACATGCATGGGTATTGACAATAGAAGGAAAAGCATACAAGTGCAGTGGCCTATAACATGAAAGAAGGTAAAAAGGGCAACAATGAAGCTGAAGGTAGGAAAGGCACTAGAGTGGATGGGATTAAGGCTGAAATGTTGAAGTATGGAGGAAAAGTATGATGTTTATGCTGAAGCAATCAGCCAATAGTTTTTTGGAAATGCTTTACATGTCAGTTTCAAACTCTTGGGAATGATGCCAAAATCTAGAATTTTTCACCAAAAGATCAGCATTTCTTTATGAAGACTGACATCCATGAATCCAGGCCTTTGGCTAAGTGCATGGACATGCTCTCAATGAGGGATTACTGTTTAGGAAAAAGCCTGCTGGGTCATTCAACTTTAATGTGGTTTTTGGTTCACTGAATACATATTCATACTGCCTTTTTAGAATCTAATTAATTTCCAGAAAGCCATCTGTAAAAATACCTTCTGTTTTCAGTGGGCCAGCAGTGTTTGTGGTCTGGGGTTTGCATTTTGAATGAGTAAAATGTTTTTGGCTATTTCTTATTTCTTTAATGCCATTCTTTTTCTTGTTTTTTGCAAGGCACCATCATACAATCAGGGGTCATTTAACTCACATTTTCTCTATAAACTACATCTTTGTGCTATATTTGGAAAATATGCCAAAGGTTCATGGTGAAAAAGTAATAAAAAAGTGTGAATATAAGATTTTCATTTTTCATTAAATAATTGACACCTTGGGAATGGGTGTGAAATTCATTTGTGTGTTCAAAGGGTCCACGAAAGATGATTCCATAAGTAAGAGAGCTGAGTTACTGTGAGAGGTTACAGGCCATACACTTGCACTCCATGAAACAGACAGTATATCCTCAAAATTTCTGAACCAGTTTGATGATGACAAGAGTGAACAATTTCTGGAAAAATGCTGAGACTAAAGGTCATAACAAGACACCACGCAAGAAACTTAGTAAAAAAGATATAAAGAACTACTCATATCAACAGCAGAGGATGAATGGAATAAGCTACGTGATGAAACTGTGAATGCTGACGGTATACAAAAGTTGAAAAAGTGTAGATAAGGTAGAAAGAAATGACAGCTAAAAACACTAAAAACTATTGGTTCATTCATTATAAGCCAAGAGCTAATCTAGGCAAGAAATCTGAAGCAAAAATGGAGTTGGGAAAGGTAGGAAAGGTAAATCATCAAGACCATGCACATTAATTAGAGGGATGCTATATAAAGGGGATCTTTGTGTTTTTTCTTTAGGGGATAAGACTTGGGAAACAGAGAATTCATGGATGAAACAATTGTGACAATAAGGGTGGGAAAATGATCAATATTACTGAAAAAACACCAGAAGTTACAACTAGTGGATGAAGAAATTAATTAACCATGGAATATCTATAATCATGAAAAGTGTCAACAAATGGAAAAGAAAATTAACACAGTGAATTATACTGTTCTAAGTTCATGATAACTTCATAGAGACTGATGGTATCTAAAAGGGAAATAGCAGGAGGTAAGGTCAGTACAATACAAATCAACCAAGAAAGAGCAAGATAACGTTCTCAAGATATCTCTGAGACAGGACAGCAGGCCATCCCAAGAGAGACAAGACACACAAAACAAAATGAGCAATTTCTGGGGATGAACAACAAAACCAGAGGATACTGATTGGTGCTAAGGAATGCAGATCTGGGGACACTGAGAGACAGCATATTATTAAGTGAAGCTTTCAAAAATATAACATATTGTCAGACACAGAACAATCATGTAAGTATAAGGCTTGTTTAATGGAAGGTATAAAATAATGCAAGAGTATTCTGGACCAATACATGTCAGCAAATATGGATTTAACAAAATGCCAGAGACTTGGAGACTGATAAAGCAATCCTACAAGACTTAGCAGACTAATGGGGAATAATGGGTAGCACCAAGCATAAGAGTGTTGGTGAAATGAGAGGTGGACTGATATAAGTCACCAATGATTTATTGTCTGGAAGAAGACCATATTCCAACTAAAAAAGAATCAGAGGAGAAGGAAGAGATTTTGATTAAAAGAACATTAGAGTCTATGACCATGCCAGATGAAATTTTTGTGGAAAATAGAGTACTGGGAAATACAGTGAAGGCATAAAGGGAAAACCAGAGGTGATTAAACATCGAGTTTTCTAGGTAGGAGGTACTTATGTAGGTTAACAAACTTTTAAACAAGGAAGTATTTATGTATTCATCAGATGAGACAGAAAAGGGAAGAAAAAAAGTATAGTTAAAAGGCAAAAAAAAAAAAAAAAAAAAAATGTGAGACACCACAAGAGGCTAGAGAACAAACCAGCCTTTCTACTACCTCAAAGATATCAGGAATATTAGATGTGAAAGTCAGACAAAAAATAATATATTGGCAGTAAATGCAAGAGAGTTAAGGCTCAAGAGATGGTAAAAAGGAAAACGAATTTAATATTGTTGGAACAGTGGAGACAAAACTTACTACAGCAGTAAAATCTGTTCAGAAGCATACATGATAACAAGGAGGGAATGCAAAGACAGAGGAGGAGGGGAAATAGCCCAATCAATATGGGATAGCTTCATTGAGGTGTGTGAGGGAGCTGAATGTACCGGAAGTATTGGAAATAATGCTAGAGGACTATATGTGGTGAAGTAGATTATTCTGTAAGTAATGAAAGTATAAGAGAGGTGTGATGGTGTGGAGTGTGAATGAGAGAGATGACTAGAGTGTCCTGAAGTGGTCTGGACATATGAAAATGATTAGTGTAAATTGACTGATTGAGTAGATCTATGAGTCAGATGTGAGGGTAGGAAGGGGGTGAGAGAGACCAAGAAAGAGAGAGAAGAATGGAGTGAATGGGAACTCTGGGTACTGGAATTCAAACATTCAGAGAGGGTTGGAAGCATGCATGGGTTAAAATGAACTGAATAAATAAGATACACAGGATGTGTTATCACAATCTGTGTGTTCCTGGGTAAACTTTTACACTTATGCCACTCCATCTCCTAACCTCACATATATGTACAACCTCTTTACTCACCTACTTGGAATATGAGGGGAGGGAGTCTTATAATTGTGGGCACAATCTATTTATATTCTATCACACAACTTCTTAAATTTCTGTATGCTGTCTACATTAACTGTGTTTTCAGTCATTTGATTTCATTCATCCATTACTCTAAATGTACTCATCTCTCACAAATTTCTTGCTTTTTCATGTAATGTCCCCTGATTGTTACATCCCTACATCTCTTTAAGATCTGTTCACTCTCTTCATCATTAATCTGTTTGAAAAACTCAAAGGTTGTGATCAGGTGACTCTTCTCTCTTCACCAAGGTGGGCAAATATAAAACAGCCAGCCTTTCACTGTAATTCACCTATCTTAATTCTAGTGCAATTTTTGTTGCTCTCCTCTGAAACTTCACTATTAGCTCATTGTGCCTGTTTACCAGCAGTGTCCAATCTTGAAAAGCATACTCTAGTTTGGCCTTATGTACGATGTGAATACATAGCTGAATATTTCGTCTTCCAAGATCTTGAATGTAATTCTAATACGTGCTTACAGACAGTTGGTCTTCTTAACTACTCTTCTAAGGTGGGGTTCTGGGAATAGGTTAGGGAAAAATGTAAATTATACAGTCTTTCTCAAGCACAGATTCTTGTTTGATTGTAATCATTTCAAAGCCTTCTTTTGCTATGACCTTTACTCAGTAATTTACATTTATTTGGGTTAACTTCATGAACAATGTATGACACCAACTTTGGAGTCTGTCAAGGTCCCCCTATAAAGTTCATGTAATCATCCATGCTTTTCACTTCCCTCAAGATCTTTGCATCATCTACATTCTAGCAGGAGTCTACATCTTCCATCTAGTCATTCATGTCATTCATATAGATCAAGAAAGTAATGGTCCCCCCCCCCAAAAAAAAAAGCTCAGCAGGACTCCAATGGTTTGACTTCAACTCATTTTGCAAAGGCTTCTCTCATATGCATCCTTTGTTACCTTCCACTTAGACAATCTTCTATCCATCAAAGGAGTCTCCATACTCCTGTGTCATTACTATCTGTGATTACTATTAGTGTGTTACGGGGAGAGAGTCTTACACTCTTGAAGCCCTATCTCTTAACCTTGTATGTATGTACCAGCTCTTTACTCCTATGTATGAATGCATATATTCACACCAGTGCCTACATCAAGTCTAATTTTACAGGAGGATGAACAGATGGGTGGACTGGGGATAAGCTGCTGCAACCAGGTGTCTGACCTATGTAGGTTCAATCCCAGGTGGGCCGTGCATACTAATTGTGTGTGTGTGTTTGTGCTATACGGGGAGGGAGTTTTGCACTTATGGGCTTCCATCTCTTGGACATTCTCTACTATACTATCATACAACTTCTTAAATCCCTGTTATACGGCCTACATTAAACATGTCTTCACTCATTTTATTCCATTCATCCACCACTCTTATACTGTAAAAGCACTTATTAAACATCATTTTTTAAAAGTTTCTTGTTTCGTTTCATGCTATGTCCTCAGTTTGTCCTAACCCTGCAACCTTCAAGGATCTGTTCACAGTCTACATCATCAATCTGGTAAAAAAAAAAAAAACTTGAAGGTTGTGATCAAGTAAATCTCCACTCTTCTCTCTTCCAAGGGGGGGTAAATTAAAGGCTTCTAGCCCTTCTCTGTAACTCGGTTCTTAATTCTGGTGCCATCTCTGCCACTCTCTGGATGACCTTCTTGATTAGTTCTATGTACTTCTTTAGGTATGGAAACCAAACATAAGAAGCATACTCTAGTTTTGGTTAATGGTTGTCTGTATGTGTATCACTGGAGCATCACATTAGGGAGAATGTCAAGGAGCTAAATTAAATCACCCAAGGATAATTCCTCATTGTCTTCAAGTAGCTACATGAACAAGGAAATATTCAGTAAGATACAATAAATCAGACTCAAAACAGTTTAAGTCATTAGTTTGGCCACCCCATTTAAAGAAACATATATATCTGCTAAGAAGTTAAATGAAAGAATAAAAACCCAATGTGAAATAGGGAAAATAACACTAAAAACCCTTTGAAGACTTATAAATCACTTCTTTTTCCTCACCTGCAGGTCTAATCATCCTCTTTTCCATCATACTCTAGCTATCAATTATCATAAATGAAATGCCTTACCGTAGAACATTACTCACCAATAACTCATCCATGCTCGTATTCCATTTTTCGAGGTTTATTCTCTTGATGGCACATTTTTCGTTGCGTGGGATACAAAGAGCGGAGTGAACAACTGCTGTGGCTCCAATACCTGGATACAGTGAGAATAAGGAGTTATAAAACTTATCATTAAACAGCAAAAGCACTTGCACAGCACTGGTCATATACACTTTTTCGCTATGTTATCAAACAAATATGAAATGTAACTAATATGAGTAATGGTTACCATGTGAAATCAATTAACAAACTTCTTTATGTCAGTTGGAATAAACATTAGGAGTTTGAATACTGATGATAACAGTAACATGTAGCAGTAGAAAGAAGGGGAAATGAAAGGTTTGGAGGGTTTCAGGATCAGTCTTAAGTTGGCAAAATTCCTGCTGTGTAATATGAAGTGGTTGAAGTTGTTAGTAAGTACTCACACCAAAGAGTTTCATCTCAAAGTTTGTTATACCTGTACGGTCAGAGCCAGTCCCAGAGAATTCTATGGGGTCTTGAATTATGTGACAGGAGAAACAAATGGTGAGATAACAATTGCATCAGAGTGGACTGTGTTTAGATCTTTCATGATTGTCCTTTCCTGTCCTGTTCAAAGGTGCAGTAGATTTGTAAATGATTGATGAGAAATGTTTCATGAGTATGTTTGTGTCTTCTTTGGAAGATGGGATACTGTTGCACTGGGTACAGAGGAGTGCTTTAAGCGTGGGGCCAGGGTGGTGAAGATGTGAATTTTCTTTACTGCCTGCCAAATTTGGCACTGCTGGTTCTTTAGTTCATGATGAGACTCGAATGCCTGTTCGCTATTTGTTTTTCAGTTATCAGGTTGTGCCGAGTCTGTTTGCATTCTGGATATGTGCTGATGGTGAGTGATTTTGTTTGAGTGTCTCTGCTTTATGAAGTTTGTGACTTATGAGGAGAGTCTTGGGTTATAATGATTCCTAAATATGTGCTGTATAGGTTAATGGCAATGTTGAAATGGGAGATGACATGGTCTAAGAATAGGATATTACCAATGGTAAAGCTCCAGCTTTATCAAATATCTTTCTAAATGACCTACCTCTACACCCATATCCCTGTGTGAATATTCTCTCACATGCAGATGACCTGACAATTACATCACAGAAATCTAGCAATGCATAAGCAACATTAACATGCTGCACTACACTACTCAATTTGAACAGTAGCTTTCACAAAACAAAATGTCAGCAACTTTTGAGAAATCCATCACCACCCTCTCATCCTGCACAGACATGAATCTAACTTGCACCCTTACACCACCCTGAATAATCTACAACTCCTATTCAACAGAACACAAACCATACATACTAAGCATAACATACAGTGAACAAAACATTTACCCCTAAATCAAATGCTTCAATCCAGGTCTACAGTCATCAGGAAGAAAGGTGACAAAATTAATAGTCCTGTGATCAGTCAGGCCTACCTCAGCCAAGATTACTCATTAGTGAGGTATCTTTTGATGAAAAAAGTTGAAGAGCTATTGGCTATATGGGTGGAAGATCAAAATCATAACTTGGTAACAGTGGGTCCTAGCAAGCGATGCCAAAGTTTGGTGCATGAGCGTACATGGACAATTCAGGATCACCACAATCAGAATTACAAAATCTCCAACTAAAGTGAAAAAACCAACCAGCAAATAAATAATGTTAATATCACAAAAGTGTTGCACTGCTCCTCTGGTTGATCAGAATGTTGGAGCTCATGGCTTGCAAGCATACACAACCACCACATACATCTTGGTTCGTCTGGTGCACTTATCCATGGCGTTCATAAACTTCTCCACAGCACAGCCCAAAGTGCTTCAAATGGCTGCAAACAATGTGTTAACAGTCTGGGGCTGTAAATACTTGGAAAATTTTCTTGCATTTCATTTACTGCATCTTCTGATTTCAGTGGTAATACTCTACAGTGGTCCCTTGACAACAGTGGGGGTTACATTCCTGCAATACCCCATGGTTGGCAAAACTGTGGTTGGCAAGGTATCAAGCTTATGAGAAACAGAGGGTCAGAGGAAATGACACCTGAGATTAACTAGGCTTAGGGGAAATAGGGGTTATGAGAAGTGACCCTTGAGAGACATTCTGTAAGTCCTCTCAAGAATGTTTCTGAATAAAAAAATCAGCAAGTTATTACTCAGTAACATGTATATTCTACTAAGGTAAAAAGAAATTATGTACAAAACTGTACAGAAAAGTAATAAGCAAGCAATACTAAATAGAATGATGGTACATCACCCCTGATGCTGTGCAACTGACCTGTATGCTCCCACAAAATAGCTAACCTGATATGCTACATAAAAAGCTGCCTCATTTTTCTATATGATTCACACTGTTGACTCATTTCCACTAAAATGTCTCGCAGTAAACACTGCACTTTCACCATGCATAAGGTAATCTATTAAGTCCACATTTTGTTCTGAAGACATCACTTTCCTTGCCCTCTTTAGGGTAGCACAACTCACATCACCAACTTTATGCTTGTAGACCATATCACAAGGAACAAAGTACCACAAAAGTTAAAGTTGTCAAAACATTCTTCCTCAGTGAGATCATTTATGGACTTCCTCAATCAGCCTGACACAGTAAGAGAGAGAACAGTCAAAGAAAAGGTGTCGGGACATGGGTGACAAGTTCATTTCACTCATGCACTGCTGTGACCATTTCAGCAACTGTGATACTCAACTGAACATTGGAAAAAAAAACTACAGATTCCTAAAACTCCATGCCACTGTCCACACAAAAGAATAAATTACCCTAAGCATGTATACTCAAAGCCTCGGCTGATAATACCACAGTAAGCAAGGGACCTCTACACAGTGTTCCATGCCTGTGGTGCCTATGAGAAACTGTTTTTCAATGAAAAGTGGAATCACACTAAATCATGCCTTCCAGGATTTTCCGAGGGTAAATTGCAACAGAACTCTCCTGTATGCACTCTAATAAGTAGAGCCTCAGTGTTCTCAGTCATTCCCAACTGTTCAAATCCTTTAGTGTCAGGGCGGGTTGTGGAAGATCTTTGAACTTTTGAATTCTACAATTACGCAATCCCTGAAAGGCAATGTTGTCACACAGAAGTTTTCTATTTGGCTAAGTAGTTAGGGCCTTGAAGAGCATCATCACAGGTTTTTCTTCTCTTGTTTTAAATTTCTAGAAAATCTTTTTGGAAGAGGCAGCTGATCCTCTGTTGTATTCCCTAACAGCACGTTAGCTTGTAAGCCTGGTTGTAAGCCTATTTCTGCCAAATAGCCTGTTCCTGCGACCCAACTGTCATAGCAGGATCCAATCAAATTGACATAGTTACCATAATCATATTCCTCTAAATCCCTATTTTCAGCAAAATGTATCAAATTTCTTTCTATGGCATAGCATTTTTATGTCTGAGGCAGCCAGATGCATGGGTATCACTCTTAAGGCTGTCAGTTAAATCCTCAGATATGTGTACTTTCACCAGTGTCTTTGTAGAGCAACTGAAAATATACACAGATGGTGCATTCATTCTATAACACCAAGTCCCCTACAGTTAACAGCAAATAATGTTCACATTACTAGACAATTATAAAGTTAAAGGGCACCACCACCTACATCAACTACAATTATCACTGATTTCATTTCATAATGACAGCACTGAGTATATGCATTTTGAGTAAAATGTGACTGGAGAGAAAGATTTGAATTATTCTTTATTCTACATTTATAGGTAGACACATTAGTGTGACAGTGGGGAGGGTTATGAAGATAAAGGAAATTCTGGGGTTAATTAGCACAAAAAGAGGCACTTTCTGATACTCCTAAAAATCGACAGAACCTATGAAAACTGATCTAACCTAGCTGGCACTATTTTTAGTGAAAATACGGTGTACTACAGTTAACAAAATGAGCTGCTGAGGACATTTTGGAGTGACTGCAAGTTGGGTTGAGTGGTGATACCATCACCTGGTTTGTCATCCGTTTGCTGACATATGGGCAGTTCGTGCTATACGGAAATGATATGTATATATTTCATTCATTCTATTATACTTTGTTGCTGTCTCCCACATCAGCAAGGTAGCGCATGGAAACAGACAAAAGAATAGCCCAACCTACCCACAAGTATATACATACAAGCCCACAAATGCACATATACATACCTATACGTTTCAATGTATATATTCATATACAGTAACAGACATATATATATATATATATATATATATATATATATATACACATGTACATATTCATACTTGCTGCCTTCATCCATTCCCGTCGCCACCCTACCACACATGAAATGGCACCCTCCTTCCCCCCGGATGCGCAAAAGGTAGTGCTAGGAAAAGACAACAAAGGCTACATTTGTTCACACTCAATCTCTACCTGTCATGTGTAATGCACCAAAAACACAGCTCCCTTTCCACATCCAGGCCCCATAAAACTTTCCATGGTAACGTGTTTAGTATATTTTGATTGACATTGTAATTCACAATATATCTTAACTGTTGATTTCTTTCTAAAAATGTTTAACTTAATATAAGTATTCAGCCCCATAATTTTCCTTATCTTTATACTCATCCCCAATGTTGTTCGCATATGATAATACAACAAAAAATAACATTACTACAAATTACATTTCCATTAGTCTTGATTTACTTTCAGTACAGTGTGATAAGCTATCAATGCAAAATAAAATCAAGGATGGCAGTGATTCTGGAGTTGCCCTTAAACCAAATAAACATCCTTAATACAAATATTTATAACCTTGGTTAATGCAGCTGACGCAAATATGTAGTTTTGGGGCACCACAGAAATAACTCAATAGAAGAAAGAGATAACAAGATACTCCTAACAAGAGATTCAGGTGTCACTGATTAAATAAAAAGACATCAAGTAATCCTACCATAATATTGGTCGATAGTAGGGGTGGCTATGAAGATCAGGTAACAGGTTGGGAAATATTAAATTATTTATATAAATCAATAGAACTTATGAAAACCTCAACTGGCAGTTAAAAATATTCTGATATCTGATGTCATCTGAAAAAGTAAAAAGGAAAAAATGACTTTTCATCTCATGTTTTCAATTACTTGTTGGGAGGTTTGGGTGCTGTGTGCTATGCTTCCACACAAAACTGTCCGAGAGAACACCAACTGGATCTGATGAACACACTTCCCCAGGTGGTGTGGGGACAAAGATAACAAATTCTGTATATTCTATTAGGCTGAAAATAAAGGTAATCCTGGTTCCTTGGCAAAGTTAGCTTATGTTTTCATAAGTTCTTTAGATTTCTACAAGCATTCACCTATCATATCATCAACCCTGTACTTTCCCTGATCTTAACGGGTTTGCCCCATTGTCACTCCATACCACTTTAAAATAAATAAATTCAAGTAACACTCTACAGATATAAATCACTTCTACTGTGTTGAGAGTCCACTACCATACTTTTTCTATTCTCCATGAAGTATTTCAGAGGGAAGGTCAATGAAGATCAAGGTAAACATTCGGAAAACTTTCGTAAAATTTTCTACAGATGAAGAAAACCTAAGTAATCTTCTCCTTCATTTATGTTCCTTGAATATACTGTGATTTTTCTTTTGTTTCATCTTTACAATCAGTTGCTGGAAGACTTGAGTGCTTTGTGCATTTGCCTCCACACAAACAGCAAATACAACCACTTTGAGAGAACATTGCTCATCAGGTGATGGAGGAAGATAATGCTTTTATTTATATGTTTTAACTATAACATTAACTATGGTAAATATCAGCCTCTTAAGCAATGTTTTAATTAAAACACTTACTATGGTAAATCTTAGCCCATTCGGCAAAGTGCTCTTTCATTTAACTCTTCTTGATTTCTTCCAGGAACGGTTATGTTTCATTCTGACTTAACTAGAAAAAGTTATTTAAGTCCTCTTGATTTCTACAAGTGCTTTCATGCAAACCTCACACTTTTCCTGATCTTCATAACCCTCCCCACTATCGATTACTTATTACTTTACTTTATGATGGGGAAAAAATGAAATAGCAGTCAGTCAGTCTAAATCACTTTTACATTACATCAAGAGCTCAATAATGTGCTTTTTTTTTTATTTCCATAAGTTATTTCTGTTACACCCCTACACTACATATTTATTACATTGGTTAAAACATGTTCAAGGCCTTAAAATTTTCTCTAGTTACATTGAAATATAGCATTTTCTAATGTATCGAGATTAATCCACATCAATTTCTACTGGATGTTACTTTCACCACATATTTTCACTTCAAAATACTGACTTTTCTATGGGATCATTTACAATTGTAGGCTTCTAAAAATAAATGAGTCATCATCCAGATGTAATGTAATTCAAAGTATTACTTAACCCTTTCACTGCACATTCTTTCTAAAAACTAAGTTGTCCCATGCACAAAAAAATTCAAATGCAAAAAATTATTCTCCCTCATCAAACATCACATCACTGAAGAACCTAAAACAGTCATTTCCTTTCCTCTATACTGATGTGAGATGGTGCATCTTGTGCCCTGGAAGGCAGCATAGATACTTTCTTTTTCTTTATACTTGATCATTATTTCCAAAGTTAGCAGCATCATGCCAGGAACATTTAAAGAAAGGCCACATTTACTCACATCCATTCTCTAGCTGTCATGTGTAATGCACGAAAACTACAGACCCCTCTCAACAATCAGGCCCCACAGACCTTTCCATGGTTTACCCCAACCACTTCACTTACCCTGGTTCCGTCCAGCGAAAGAAAGTCGACCCCTGAATACATCATTCCAATTCATGCCATCCCATGCATGCCTTTCACCCTCCAGCATGTTCAGGTTTCGATCACTCAAAATGTCTTTCACTCCATCCTTCCATCTCCATTTGGTTTCTCCCTTCTCCTGGTTCCTTCTACTTCTGAAACATATCCTCTTTGACTACTTCTCTAAACTCATTCTCTCCATATGTCCAAATGATTTCAAAACACCCTCTTCAACTTTCTCAACTACATTCTTTTTATTACCATTCATTCTCTCTTACCCTTTTATTACTTACTTAATCAAACAACCTTACACCACACACATGGGACTACGTCAGACATCTACCTTCATTTCTGCCCTCCAGAATCTTTACACATTCTTCAATTCACTCTTTTTTTTCACCAATGTTTTTTATCATTACAGTTCTTTTGGTATCATCTTACATTCACCTATACACATTACTAACTTTATGGTTTCTTACCAATCAAAATTTCATGCATATTACTCATGTAATATATGTACTTTTTACATTCTATATACACATACATAAACACTACATTATCTATATGTGAATGATAAAATAACCTTATTTTTTAATATAAAATTAATAATACAAAAGAAATTGTTTCTTGTCCAGCAATAATTACTAGTATAGTTGCTCCAGAACTCTAGCTTTCCAGCATAATGATGCAGTCAAACATTCTTTGATAATGTAGGGATGTCAATGATGTGTGAAATTCATTCTGTGTTGCTATGCAGCTAGTGACTAGGAATCTACATGTAGGTGTATAGGTCTAAAATTACAAATGTGGCATGGTGCAGTATATATCTACTTATACTTATTTCTTTCAGCTAAAAATCCTTTGATTGGGGTATGTTTTGCCTGTCATATAAATCACCATAGAAAAAAGAAGAAAAGCAAGGAAAATGACCAAAGATGGTTCCCAGAATTGTTGAACTCCCTCACATTAGATAAACCACTTCTACAGGAGTATCCTTACACTGACATCAATAAACTGTTACAAACTTTACTTGTTTTTATCTTTAACCAATGCCTTCACAACAATGAGTCAATAACAATCTTAAATCACATGTCAGTTCTTTGGAAAGCATCTAAACATCCTAACTTCTGATGTGTTAATTTCAAAACTAATTCACAAAGATAACACTAGAAAAGAAGTGCAGTTCTAAAAATATGCTAAGCTTCTACGAACTGTGGTTGGCTATTAAGCCTCTATAAGAGATCTACATTAATAGTTTATAACAAAGTTATTCAGCAAGTCCTAAAATCAGTCACCACTGATGAATGCAAGACCACATGTATGTACACTCAATTTTGAGTGAAAAGAATAGATCTAGTACTGGTTGCAACATTCTATTTGGTGCCTCTACCACATGTGTTGCTATTCTTACACTACACCTGCAGCACATGTAATAGCTACCAGGACACCAGCATCTTGTACACCTGCACACCATGAGAGGCCATCCCGGTAAAAATGACTGACTATATAGCCTTGACACCTCCTGCTCTCTATGGTAAGATTGTCCTTCCCTTTGCTCCCGAAACTATTCAAATATTATCCTAAACAGCCTTGAACATAAACACATTCCGAAAAAATTGTGGAACCATTCATGCGATTCCCTCAAAAGAACTACTGCTGCCTGGCACTGACGACCCGTCCACTACACCTACCTTGACAGTCCTACATGCTACCCAAGGGCCATTTCCAGAGGGGAGCTAAGTCTTATACCTTATCCAGGAATATTAACAACCCCTTTATTTCATTTTTTCATGATATATGCGAATCCTACGAGGAATCCTTGAGAGCAGACGACGCGTCCAGTCACAGAAAACGGGTCATCACGAAACCTGGGAAAACAGTCATATCCGCCTGAGTTCCCCCATGAAAACCGGATGTTCCTCTTACTTGGATATGGGTAGATATCCGAACACTGCCTACATCTGACACAGTCCTGAACTTGGAACCAGATATGACACTCGCTTGACACTCGCATCAAAACACGTCCCGACCGGGAGGGGCACTGCCACGGACCAGATTACCGACACCGATTCACTGCATGTTTTCTGCCACTTTGGTACACTTCTCTGGACTTTTGCTTAGTTCTAGGCATACCTGAAGCCTTCATAGCCAATTCAAAGACCGTGTATCCTTACCTATCACTTCTCTCAGATCGTAATCCTCCTTTGTATTAGGCCAAGGTTTGTCTTCGGCCATTTTGGACTCGCCAGAAATGCTGCCTCGGTGTGGCCGCGGCAGCTGCTGGAGGGCCGCGGGAAGGTCCAATGACGCCGATTTTTTCCGATATGTTCCTGGTGAACCCGGGGGCATCAGGCCTGGAGTTATCTTCCTGAAACGTAAAACAAGGTCAGTGAATTTTCAAATTCAGAAATCAAGCATATTTGTTGCTATTCTATGATAATGGTCTCTAAAACGGGGTTTGTATATTCGACCCCGATAAGAAGACTACCATTACTCACTAAACACTAAAATATATCATCTATCTTCTGTAATTATGAGCCCTATCAATTACTGAATTACTACTATAAGTTAACACGACTGTACCTGTGGTATTCTGAGGTGTGAGTTGAGGTGTCTTAATAGAGGGGCAAGATAGGTTTAAAGTCCAGGCTGCTGCTTTAAGCTAATTAAAGACTTATTTAGGTTAGGTCAGTATAAGGTTGACTGCTATGCTCAACTAATAGGTCACCATCATAATTACTGTGTCCTGTTGTGGTTATTTCAGCGTACTAGAGATACGATAGGGGGAGGCTCTGGGACACAGTTTCCAAATAGGAATTTTGCACAACGCTTACTTTTCCATTTCACCATAATTCACTTCATTCAATCTGACTATTAACACTTTATAATAAGCTCCACGATGACAAAAGAGGTGATTATGTATTTTCGAACACAAAGTGGCGCTTCTGTCCCTCATACACATCACAACGATTTCACAATTTCGTCACCACCAGTGACACAATACGATGCAAAAGGGCAATAGATGACGGCTGAGAGTAATTAACGATTATATTTAGCACATCATTCCAACTTATCCATGTATTCAAATATATATCGATAACGTAAGAAATGCCGTTCAGCTTCGGGACATATAGTGGAATCCCCACAATGTTCGAAACAATTGATGCCAAGCGAAGACCACTGAAATATTCCCTGGTTGTGAGTGTTGGTCCAGTTAAAAGCACGGGAGTTGTGCTTGCGAAGTGTCAAGTGTTTCCATGTGATGCCGAGCACGTGTAGCTTATACATCATGCTGCCATAATCTCCAGTGAGCAGGTTACAAACACTATTGCTGCTGTATTCCCGGTTAGTCCATGCCAAATCGGCACAAACATCGATGGGCGGCAGGTAGCGGGGCAAGGGGATAGATAAGACGATGGCCCCCTTTCTCCCTGAACTGTTCTCTTGATACTCACTCACAGCCTTGACAATTGAGGCACTCAGCCGCATCCGCGGCGAGCAAGAAGACTTCACGTCAATATATATATATATATACCATTACCCTGTAGTTTACAACGATAATCACCACATGGAGAGAGAGAGAGAGTCTACACCTGCCTGTGATACTAACAAATGGCATCTACAACATCCTAACTTGAACCCTGTCCTATCTTGACAAACAAGAACCGAACATGATATTAACAAGCCGCTGAAAAAAAATGGTAAAATTAACTCGGCAATTATCCGTTTGGTTGAGTTTGCTTAGAGGTGTTAAAATCATTATCTCCCCTCCTCGTCTGAAGTGTGTGTGCAGTACTGCTTGGTTAATTAGCTCTAAGAATGTATCCTTGTTATCAGTTTAATATCTAATGCAGTGCTTTAGTATCAACTACTTCGTGATAAACATCATAGTAATTCCTTAATCTCTTTACAGCGATACGTTGATTCCTACATTTCAAATGGAAGTCACTTCCTTGACATCTTTAGATTCGAGAGCCAGAAACCATTTGCCAGTAAATCAACCTCACCTTTTAAGATCTAATTCCATGCAATGCACATTCTAACTTTTACTCATATGCAGCATCAATTTTGTTTACGTTTACATGGTGGGGTGGGGGATATGCACTTGTCAAGCCAGTGCAGGTCAGCGTTGGTGGGTAGATTTGAACGCTCCGATAAAAGTTGATAACTCATTTTACACATTAGAATGATGAAGTAGCGGTGCAACAAGTCAGTTCCAGTTAACTGGACGGCCCTGCCTTTTGCCAGCTTCAAGGATTTAGGGCTAGGGGAACCACCAGAGGAATAAAACCAACACCAAGTACATACACGTGGACTAAACCACATGCACGTGGGCCCAGTCACGCTACTCTTGCACCTAACCCAATCTATACCAAACCAAATCTAACCACAGTACACTAAACCGAATCTAACCCAACCCAAGCCAACCTTTTTCAACCAACATAAGTTTCAATTCTGTTTTGCGTAAAGTCTTAAGGTGAAATCTGTGGTTTCTTGAGGAAGACTGAGTCTTGGAGTTCACCGAGAGCAGAATGCACATGACGGGGAGGCTGGGTAGCGGGCCAGCATGCAGCTGCTGTGAGGGTCGCCGTCTGCCGCCACCGACCACCACCACCACACACCTTCTACCATAAAACAACATCCACAGTTGCGCCACCCGACATACTGACGCCTGTTTGTACCTTAATCAACCAATGCGTAATATGCTGGCTTCCCAGCGTCAAACGGAACGATCATGAACAACTAATGCGTTATATGTTAGTCTCCCAGTTTCAAACGCAACGCTAATAAACGGGCAATACTGAATTTTTTTTGGAGATCTAACTGTACTTAAGTAAACTCAGATTTTGATAGTTTGCATGTAGCAAACTATCAACTGTCTTGTTTCACGAAAAGATTCCATAATTCTGACTAAGGATACCGTTCATTTAAGAAAACAATATGCCGTATTAATTTTGGGGGAGCGTGTATATCTTACGATTTGTACATTTTTCAACGAAATAAAGACTACTCAACGAAACTAAGAAAATGATGGAGGAAACACACGGTACACCAAACCTACTAGTTTTAAAATGGGAAGGAAGGTAAAGATCCACCACAAGCTAAAAGGCATCGAGTCAGTAACATTGGTGGTGTAAACGCGCCACTCCTGCATCCTTGTGAATGACATCAGACATCCATGTAGCCTTTACAGAACCTGATGCTATCACTGCTCTTAGTGTGACGCTGTTTCCAGAGAACTGTAATCTATATACACAATGATGTCACTGCTCTAAGTACACGGTGTACGTACATGTAACCACGTCACCGTGCAAAACGTTACTCCAAGAATATAATCAATCCAGGTTCCGCTTCGGCGAGACTAGGAGTCGTAAAGATCAGCTAAAATGCACCACGTAATCAATACTTCGCCTACATAATACAGTGTTAATGACCCTCCAATCTCCGTCGTGTTATATAAATTTACAACCTTAATCACCACGAGCAAGTGTGGATTCATTGAACGGGGGGCCGGATCACTGTGGAGGGTATATGGGTCATCTTTGAGTGAGAACAGTTCACAAGGGGTCTGATGTGAAACTATGGTTGGTGGTTGTGTCTACATCCAATCTAAGAATGAAAAACAAGAGGTGCAAGTTTACCAATCCACCCCTTGTGTAGAATGTGTTGTGTAACTGCATATATATATATATATATATATATATATATATATATATATATATATATATATATATATATATATATATATCCAAACGCAAACGCTCACTATGGCAAACCAAGGCAACATACACATGTGAGGATCAGTCAAAGGCTGCAAAATCCCAGTCACTCCAAGTAGCGTACTACAGGGTTGGCTGGCTGCCAGGCGAGGCACGAGGCCCTTCAACCACACGCGCTACCACAGTTATACATCCCACAGCTCATAATCCAAACAGCGGGCACATCTCAACCAGCAAACATCTTGTTCCTCCAGGGAACCAGTTACGTTAGAGGCGGAGGCACAGCTGTTCCCAGTCGAATGGCTTAGGTGGCGTGAGAGCGGAACCTACCACACCCTCCCCCTTCAACCCGATCTCCCTCACCCTGAACCATAATTCTAATCAATTACACAGGTGCACGGGATGATGGACACATGCCGTTAAGCACACCTGTTATCTACATGAAACTGGTGCGCTACATCTACACTGGCACTCCCTGGCCAACACTGGCCAGCACGGGGCCACGGCCAAAGGAGAACCTCTTAAGACTAATCGAACGTCACGTATTCAATCAGTCAACCTGACGCACAGGAGCGAACGAACAAGGTTGGGCAGCGGAGGGCCGTACCATAAAGGTCCTTCTACCCCGTGGCAATAGGGGGCATAATTATTCCTCCCTCTACGCGGACATTCCTCCTCGCCAAGGCCGCAGACACGTGCGCGTCAGGCTTGTTAATGAGACAGAATCTTCTTGGTCCAGCAGAGAGGAAAGTTACCAGGTAGTGCTCTGTGGGTCCTGCCACTGCTGCGGTGAGGCGGGCTGACGGACACGGCTCTAGTGAGTCGGGATGACGGTTGGGGTCCTAGCGAGTCGGGATGACGGTTGGGGTCCTAGCGAGTCGGGATGACGGTTGGGGTCCTAGTGAATTGGGGTAAGAGCGGAGGTCCTAGCGAGTCGGGGTGACGGCAGAGGTCCTAGCGAGTCGGGGTGACGGCAGAGGTCCTAGCGAGTCGGGATGACGGCAGAGGTCCTAGCGAGTAGGGATGACGGCAGAGGTCCTAGCGGGTCGGGATGACGGCAGAGGTCCTAGCGAGTCGGGATGACGGCAGAGGTCCTAGCGAGTAGGGATGACGGAGGGGGTTCTAGTGAGTCGGGATGACGGAGGGGGGTTTTAGCGAGATGGAATGAAGGTCGAGACTCTCTAGTGGATCGGGTGAGGGACGGGTCCATAGTGCTTAGCGAGCCGGGTGACGGACAGGAGCCTAGTCAGTTGGGGTTACGGACAGGTACCTAGCGAGTCTGAATGACGGACGGGGATCTGGTAAGTCGGGGTGACGGAAGGGGGCCTTGTGAGCTGGGTGACGGACGCAGATCTAGTACGATGTGGGTCGGGGTGAGGGAAGGAACCCTCGCCCTCAGTGAGTCGGGGTGAGGCACGGGGTTCTGATGGGCCGGGGTGAGGCACGGGGTTCTGATGGGTCGGGGTGAGGGAAGGAACCCTCGCCCTCAGTGAGTCGGGGTGAGGCACGGGGTTCTGATGGGCCGGGGTGAGGCACGGGGTTCTGATGGGTCGGGGGTGAGGCACGGGGTTCTGATGGGTGGGGATGAGGCACGGGGTTCTGATGGGTCGGGGATGAGGCACGGGGTTCTGATGGGTCGGGGTGAGGCACGGGGTTCTGATGGGTCGGGGGGTGTGAGGCATGAGGCACGGGGTTCTGATGAGTCAGGGGTGAGGCACGGGGTTCTGATGGGTCGGGGGCGAGGCACGGGGTTCTGATGGGTCGGGGGTGAGGCACGAGGTTCTGATGGGTCGGGGGTGAGGCACGGGGTTCTGGTGGGTCGGGGATGAGGCACGGGGTTCTGATGGGTCGGGGATGAGGCACGGGGTTCTGATGGGTCGGGATGAGGCACGGGGTTCTGATGGGTCGGGGATGAGGCACGGGGTTCTGATGGGTCGGGGTGAGGCACGGGGTTCTGATGGGTCGGGGGGTGTGAGGCATGAGGCACGGGGTTCTGATGAGTCAGGGGTGAGGCACGGAGTTCTGATGAGTCGGGGGTGAGGCACAGGGTTCTGATGGGTCGGGGGGTGAGGCACGGGGTTCTGATGGGTCGGGGGTGTGAGGCACGGGGTTCTGATGGGTCGGGGGTGCGGCACGGGGTTCTGATGGGTCGGGGGGTGAGGCACGGGGTTCTGATGGGTCGGGGGGTCAGGCACGGGGTTCTGATGGGTCGGGGGGAGGCACGGGGTTCTGATGGGTCGGGGGGGGGTGAGGCACGGGGTTCTGATGGGTCGGGGGTGAGGCACGGGGTTCTGATGGGTCGGGGTTGAGGCACGGGGTTCTGATGGGTCGGGGGTGAGGCACGGGGTTCTGATGGGCCGGGGTGAGGCACGGGGTTCTGGTGGGTCGGGGATGAGGCACGGGGTTCTGATGGGTCGGGGATGAGGCACGGGGTTCTGATGGGTCGGGATGAGGCACGGGGTTCTGATGGGTCGGGGATGAGGCACGGGGTTCTGATGGGTCGGGGTGAGGCACGGGGTTCTGATGGGTCGGGGGGTGTGAGGCATGAGGCACGGGGTTCTGATGAGTCAGGGGTGAGGCACGGGGTTCTGATGGGTCGGGGGTGAGGCACGGGGTTCTGATGGGTCGGGGGGGTGAGGCACGGGGTTCTGATGGGTCGGGGGTGTGAGGCACGGGGTTCTGATGGGTCGGGGGTGCGGCACGGGGTTCTGATGGGTCGGGGGTGAGGCACGGGGTTCTGATGGGTCGGGGATGAGGCACGGGGTTCTGATGGGTCGGGGGTGTGAGGCACGGGGTTCTGATGGGTCGGGGGGGTGAGGCACGGGGTTCTGATGGGTCGGGGGTGAGGCACGGGGTTCTGATGGGTCGGGGGTGAGGCACGGGGTTCTGATGGGTCGGGGGTGAGGCACGGGGTCCTAGCGAGATCTAACCAGGGCCGTAGTACACCCACCCGGGGTGACCTTCCGCCACAGCGTGAAGTGGCCGGGGATGGTAGTGTGGGGCGGAGGGGTCACCCTCACCGGCACGCGTCCACCTCACTGGTCTATCCTCCTCACAACTAAGGCATTTGGCACGTACCACCCTCAGAAGAGGCAGGAGAAGGGCAGGGGGTTTGGCAGGGGACGGGGGAGGGAGGGAGGTAGCGCAGCAGCAGGACAGTCGGTGGGAGGTACTATGGTAAGGGAGAGGGTGGGAGGTAGTGTGACAGGGAGAGTGTGGGAGGTAGTGTGACAGGGAGAGTGTGGGAGGTAGTGTGACAGGGAGAGGGTGGGAGGTAGTGTGACAGGGAGAGAGTGGGAGGTAGTGTGACAGGGAGAGGGTGGGAGGTAGTGTGACAGGGAGAGGGTGGGAGGTAGTGTGACAGGGAGAGAGTGGGAGGTGGTGTGACAGGGAAAGGGTGGGAGGTAGTGTGACAGGGAGAGAGTGGGAGGAGGTGTGACAGGGAAAGGGTGGGAGGAGGTGTGACAGGGAGAGAGTGGGAGGTAGTGTGACAGGGAGAAGGTGGGGGGGTAGTGTGACAGGGAGAAGCTGGGGGGGGTAGTGTGACAGGGAGAAGGTGGGAGGTAGTGTGACAGGGAGAGAGTGGGAGATAGTATGACAGGGAGAAGGTGAGAGGTAGTGTGACAGGGAGAGAGTGGGAGGTAGTGTGACAGGGAGGGGGTATGGTTGCATTAATACTCTTAATGAACAGTAGTTCTTAGGCTTGCAAAGTTAACTTCCTTTCTGAACACACACACACACACACACACACACACTATTCAGAGGTGTAATAAACACGGTACAAGTAACAAGTATACACGAGACCATACACAAACATTCATACATACATATGTCCTCTGTATAATTATCTCTTGCTTCTGCACCGGACCTTCCTTGTCTAACCCCCTTTCATATTCCACACTAAACCATTTACCTCTGAGAGGCGCGCGGTCTTTTGACTCTTCACAATTCCAATATGCAGGTAGAAGCCGTACACTGATCAGTGAAGAAAAAAAAAAAAGAAAATGGAATATACGGCATTTGTCTTTGACTAACACATAGATGTTCTTATACATCTGAACTTGTCATCACTGAACACGACAGTTGTAACGTAATTCACCATCCAGCACAGTTAGTTCCCGCCACCGCCGCCGTACACTCAGAACACCCGTCATTTGTTTTCCCCACCACAACTGCTCAACTGTGGAAACGACGAGATGGTCACACCCGGGGGTTAGGTACACAGTGCTTTTGGGGTGTACTGTACGAATTATAGTGTCCAGGAGAGAGAGAGAGAGAGAGAGAGAGAGAGAGAGAGAGAGAGAGAGAGAGAGAGAGAGAGAGAGAGAGAGAGAGAGGACAGAGAGTGTGTCCGGCATACAGTACAGTATGTAGCGGCGGGACACGTATAGGCAGAGAGGCGGGGAGGGGCATGGGGTGAGGGAGGTGTGGGGGGTATATAAGAAAAGTAAGCGTGCGGGGGTGACCCCGTATGTCTTCCCCCCCCCTTACCCGTAACTAGTTACAGCTGGTCAGAGAGACGTGTGGCCTCAACACAAAACATCACGCCCCACGCACACTAGTTCCCTCCAGTACTAGTGGGGAAGGCTGGCTGGTGCTGTCGTCCCCTGCTGCGGGGAGGAGGAGGAGGAGGAGGGGAAGAGGGGGAGGGGAGGATCCGGTACGAACTGGTGGTTGATGTCCACTGGGGTGAACGGGAGGTAGGGGGGAGGTAGGAGAACTAGTACCAACTAGTGTTGCTTTCCACTAGGGCGGCGGGGAAGACTGAAGCGAACTAGTGGTGGTGTTCTTTGAGGCGGGGAGATGGGGGCCCAGTAATGGTGGTGGAGGGAGGGGATGGCCAGCACTGGTGGTGGGAGGGAGGGGACGGCCAGCACTGGTGGTGGGGGAGGGGATGGCCAGCACTGGTGGTGGAGGGAGGGGATGGCCAGCACTGGTGGTGGGGGAGGGGATGGCCAGCACTGGTGGTGGAGGGAGGGGATGGCCAGCACTGGTGGTGGAGGGAGGGGATGGCCAGCACTGGTGGTAGGGGGAGGGGATGGCCAGCACTGGTGGTGGGGGGAGGGGATGGCCAGCACTGGTGGTGGGGGGAGGGGATGGCCAGCACTGGTGGTGGGGGAGGGGATGGCCAGCACTGGTGGTGGGGGGAGGGGATGGCCAGCACTGGTGGTGGGAGGGATGGGATGGCCAGCACTGGTGGTGGAGGGAGGGGCTGGCCAGCACTGGTGGTGAGGGAGGGGATGGCCAACACTGGTAGTGGGAGGGAGGGGATGGCCAACACTGGTGGTGGGGGGAGGGGATGGCCAGCACTGGTGGTGGGGGGAGGGGATGGCCAGCACTGGTGGTGGAGGGAGGGGATGGCCAGCACTGGTGGTGGGGGAGGGGATGGCCAGCACTGGTGGTGGAGGGAGGGGATGGCCAGCACTGGTGGTGGGAGGGAGGGGATGGCCAGCACTGGTGGTGGGAGGGAGGGGATGGCCAGCACTGGTGGTGGGAGGGAGGGGATGGCCAGCACTGGTGGTGGGGGAGGGGATGGCCAGCACTGGTGGTGGAGGGAGGGGATGGCCAGCACTGGTGGTGGAGGGAGGGGATGGCCAGCACTGGTGGTGGAGGGAGGGGATGGCCAGCACTGGTGGTGGAGGGAGGGAATGGCCAGCACTGGTGGTGGAGGGAGGGGATGGCCAGCACTGGTGGTGGGAGGGAGGGGATGGCCAGCACTGGTGGTGGGAGGGAGGGGATGGCCAGCACTGGTGGTGGAGGGAGGGGATGGCCAGCACTGGTGGTGGAGGGAGGGGATGGCCAGCACTGGTGGTGGGAGGGAGGGGATGGCCAGCACTGGTGGTGGAGGGAGGGGATGGCCAGCACTGGTGGTGGAGGGAGGGGATGGCCAGCACTGGTGGTAGAGGCCACTAGGGTGCTGGTGACCTTGGCTTTCTGGTGCCACAGTGACGGCCGCTCCCCCGTACCCCGTCACGTGCCGCAACCCGTCACCCGCGGCACCATCACCCGCCACGTGCCGCACCCCGTCACCTGGCACCATCACCCGCCACGTGCCGCACCCCGTCACCTGGCACCATCACCCGCCACGTGCCGCACCCCGTCACCTAGGCACCATCACCCGCCACGTGCCGCACCCCGTCACCCGCAGCACCATTACCTGTCACGTGCCGCAACCCGTCACCCGCAGCACCATTACCCGCCACGTGCCGCACCCCGTCACCCGCAGCACCATTACCTGCCGCGTGCCGCAACCCGTCACCCGCAGCACCATTACCTGTCACGTGCCGCAACCCGTCACCCGCAGCACCATTACCTGTCACGTGCCGCAACCCGTCACCCGCAGCACCATTACCTGCCAAGTGCCGCAACCCGTCACCCGCAGCACCATTACCTGCCACGTGCCGCAACCTGTCACCCGCTGCACCATCACCCGCCACGTGCCGCACCCCGTCACCCAAAGCACATTCATCCGTCACATGTCACACCCCGCCACCGCCAACACATTCATCCGCCACTTACAGCACGGTCATCCGTCACACGTCACACCCAGACACAGCACAGTCATCCGTCACACCCCGCCAGCTACAGCATATTCTTCCGTCACACGTCACACCCAGACACAGCACACTCATCCGTCACACCCCGCCAGCTACAGCATATTCTTCCGTTACGCGTCACACCCTGACACAGCACATTCATCCTTCACACGTCACATCCTGCCACTGACAACACATTTCATCCGCCAGTGACAGCCACTGGTTAGCACGTGTGTGTGTGTGTGTGTGTGTGTGTGTGTGTGTGTGTGTGTGGAGGGGATTCTACACTTGTAGGACCCCCATCTCTTGACCATTCTCTACCATCACATAACTTTATATAAACATTTTTACACTGTCCTTGTTCACAATATCATTACCTACTTCATTATATTCCTTCGTTAATCTCACACTGTTAATGTTGTTCGTCGCATTTTTTATGTAACAAACTGACATCATGAAACTGGCTGGGAAATTTAGAAATAGTGACCAAATCACCCCTGACTCTTCTCTCGTCCATGGTGGGCAAAGTCCTGGCCTCCGACCCCCTCAAGGTAACTCAGCTGCCTCAATTTCCATCCGGAACCACATTTGTTGACATCATCTGGACTTTTCATCATCTCGTAAGTACTTTGTGCATATTCTAATGTTGCCCTGATATACGAGATGAGCAGTTTCCTGAATGTTTTCCCATCCCAGGTGCTCGCACTCGAACGCTATTCCAATATTTGCCAGTAAACAACTTGTTTCCTTTACTGGTGCAGCACATTACCCTGTGTACATTTTACGGACTCGTCACACCACGACACTCCATCTTCACGAGAATCCACATTCTCCCAATCCTTCCCTTTATAGTTAAAATTCCCCATTACTGGTAGTTCCCCATCTCTGTGAAGTGTGGGCTTCACTGCTTCATACACCATTCTGA
This sequence comes from Panulirus ornatus, assembly GCF_036320965.1. Lineage (NCBI taxonomy): Eukaryota > Metazoa > Arthropoda > Malacostraca > Decapoda > Palinuridae > Panulirus > Panulirus ornatus. The sequence continues at coordinate 17,162,038 of NC_092233.1, read as the reverse complement.
GTGTTCCTTCACTGACATCACTAGATTTGTGCTGGATCAGTAAATTGTTTTGGGTGATTAAGTATTTCAAACACCACTTTGCACTTTCCTACTTGCCCTTTCCCAGTTATCCATCATTTGAATGGATCATCCTCCAGTTTTCCGTGAAACTTACCATGCATCCCTCTGGATAGAGTAGGTGAGATCATACATATCTCACGAGTTAGTTCCGACTCCACAACTTCCAACAATATCAGGTGCCTTTTCCTAATCCGTCTGTTGAAATCTATCTCACTTTCGGTCAATCTGGTTTTGTATACATTAGTTTCAGTCTCGATATTTTCATCACAATGTTCCTGAGCCCTACAGCGCTGGCAGGACTATCAACACCATTCACTTGTTTCATTTGGTATCTCCCGTTCTTTGCCTTTTGACTGTGTCCTTCACTTCTCTGTGAAGACCCTCCTGCATTCATACTTGTCTCTTCGTTTCTTAACCTCTCTAAGTACTTCCAGGCTTCACGAGGCTAATTAGAATATAACCAGTACTGGTCTTCCTCGTATGTCCTATTACCACTAATTCTTATTTATGACAAAGTCTGCGCTTGGCATGTCCATAGGGTCTTCTGTTCTCTGTTCCTGACTTCCTTCATCCTTTCCTCTTTGTCTGGAATATGGCCTTCTTCCAGTCCAGACATCAACGGTGTTTTACGCTTATCAATCGCCTGCTTCACTAATCCACCTAGTTTCCGTGCCTTGTTTGCCAAACTCTAGTCCTGTGTAGTCTACTGTTTTCTGTTCATATTTGCATCAACTGGACCACATATAGCCCTGACTATTTTCTTTTTAACAATGCATCTCATCTTTCCCTATAGCTTGATTCCTGTGTCCTTCTGCTTCAATACACCACCACTCTTTTTTTAGTGAGTAAAGTCTTCCAGCTCTGGTTATATTCAACTGTCCTGCAAATTGCTCCTATTGTCCTTCATTCTACGCGCTCTAGCATTCACACTCTCTCTTCTCTGTATCATAGACAATTTCTTCTTCAAACGGTTGTCAGAACATGAAGCACTGACCCTTTTCACTATTCGGCTACTGCACACTTTTTCCCTCCAGTTATAATTCTGTTGAACCCACTCACGTGATCTGGTTCTGTGTTCAAGCCATCTGACTACAGTTTCCATACCCTAATTTCCTCTGCCATCTCTTTAAACTATCAATAGTCTTTGATTTGATATCTCCATTTCTTTACCTCCTCCTCCCAGTGTTCATCTTGGACTGTTTCTTGATTTCTATCAGACTTCCTTGTCTCTCTCATCTTTTATTTCTTTCCCTAACCTTCTCACTTCTCCTGTCTTAATCCCTTTCTGATTTTGAAATAATAATAATAATAATGATAATAATAATGATATAATAATAATAATAATAATAATTATAATAATAGTAATAATAATAATAAAGATGCCTAGCTTGTCTGTTTGAAAACACGCTTATCCTAGCCTGAACCGACTGCCTCGTCTAAATTTCCTTTCCTTGGCTTATGGCCTCCTATTTGCCTCGTCCATACAATGCGAAAGGTCTAAGTTGTTCGAACAGTCTTCTAACAATACCACTTCGTTTTTTTATTGGCCCAAAAATATAAATCAACTCCTTCAGTTTACCGAACTTAGCATCATCACTCATTTGATTTGAATTCTTTGGTCATAACACCCTCTTTGTCTTAACACCCACATTGCTATTCGAGTGATCAATGTCATAATGAAATATTATAGTTAAGAAACGTCTCTATACATAAGTCAGTTTTCTCTCGCCCCAAAACAAAATCTCCCCAGACAAAAACATTCTCTGAGGCTGGCTGGTCACATCAGCTGGCACAGTTAGCAAATAGTAGTATACAACAGTTTTTAACATTTCCGTTTACTTTCGCATCTTTATCAATTTAACTTCCATAAACTACATTTTTTGTGCCATTTACTCACAATATCTTCTGGTGAAATAAACTTTATATAAACCATCAATTAAGAGTCTAGTTCACTGAATTTGGTAACAGTTCTCACATTCGATTTGGTATGTGGTAACTATGAGTATTATGGGCAGAGAGTTTTGCACTTAAGTCGCCCCGTCTTCTTAACCTGTATATATGCACCACGTCTTTACTCCAGTATGTGTATACATACCCTAGCCTCAGCTAGGTACATACACACATACACACACACAGCGACAAAGTATAATGAAAAAAAAAAAAAAAAAAAAAAAAATATATATATATATATATATATATATATATATATATATATATATATCAAATAAACTTTCAACAGCCAGGATCGAACTCGGGACCCCTGTGCCACAGGCGGGAATGCAACCGCTAGGCTCTGGGCCTAGCTAATAGCAACTAACTATTCGATACTATGTACTCGAATACCTTCCGTCTCACGTTGGTGAGCAACGGGGTCTACACCGGTTATTTCCCAACAGGCGCACATAGCCAGCATATAGCATTTTACCGAACCTAACTGTACAACGCGGAGGTTGAACAGTTACCTCCGCGTTGTACAGCTTTTTCGTGTGTGTATATATATATATATATATATATATATATATATATATATATATATATATATATATATAAACCTCGAGGGAGGTATGAACACCTAAGTTGGATGTGGGCAGATTGGGACGGTGTTGACTCATGGTCAGTAACGTTGGTCACTACACCATGGAGGTGTGTGTATAACTATCTCACTGTATTGTTCTGGAAGGTAATTCTACACTTGGAGGGATCCCAATGTCTTGGACGTTTGCTACATCATACAACCTTTTTAAGTACTGTAATATGTCGGCATCAAACGCTTTTTTCAGCTTACAGTGTATGTGTGTGTGTGTGTGTGTAATCACCAATTAGTACTGGAAGGACTGTATATACTTGTGGGGTCCTAACTATACTTTCTCTATCGTGCAATTTTCAAACGTTCTTATACTTTCTGCCTTCACATTCTTTATCTACTATCACTTTCCCTTGCTTCCTCACTCCGTTACCCTGATACTTCTGCCACATTGTATCCACCTGGTTTCTTCTCACGACCTTCCACTACTTTTCTGGCAGACGTCAAAGTACTTTTCTGTACTGATATTGTCAGAAACGTAAAAGAGGTAAATCGTGTCCCACCTCTTATGTTTTTCCCCTCTAGCGTTGGCAGATGTAGAGATAAGCTCTTCTTGTAACTCAACACTATTCAAACTTCAGGAGAAAAAGGTCTCTCTTCTTGTAACTCGTGCCCTTGTTCAAGGTATCAATTTAGTGCCTCCCCTCCGCTGCTGCACCCTCTCTTCAGATCCGTCTCTTGAAGTTGGATAACCAGATTTCAGAGAGAGAGACAGACAGAGATAGAGACACTCAGATTTCTCGTCTACTACATGCTGCAAAATCTCCACCACAAATATTTTGTCCAAGTACTTTTAAATGTAGCTTTTAAGTAATAACCAACATATACGTTGCCTTCTTAACAACCCTCCTAATGTCCTCTTTTGGAGTCTGGGTAAGACGTCGGTGCCCAATTTCGTTTCACGCATAAACTCATGTGGTGACTTCGTTTCTTTGCAGGATCATTCATACCTTGGCCTGCTTTCACAGTGGCCCCATCTTCACTGTGCATCGGGTCGACCCTGTACTTCGGCAGCCACACGTCTGACCGACCCACGGGTATGTGTAAGTCTCCAAGACTGATCATACCGACCTGGTCAATCCTAATTTATCATGATCTTAGCACCAACCGTGAACATATTCTTGTATGATCCCAGTCTTTCTGGCATGATCTTAGTCCTGGTATGTATGATCCCAGTCTTTCTGGCATGATCTTAGTCCTGGTATGTATAATCCCAGTCTTTCCGGCATGATCTTAGTCCTGGTATGATCCCGATCCTTCTAGCAAGTATGATCCCAGTCCCTTTGGCGAGTCATCAACATACCTCAGGAATATGGGATGCCCTAAGACCCAGCTCTACACCCCACCCACCACAGGACACCCCACTCTTCCCACTCGCATACTTCCCCACTCACCGAGGGAGCCTCCCTCTCCTGCCTACCTGTGCATCCAGTTTCCCTCTAAACTCTCTCGTGTGAGACGATGATGTTCACTGCCCCCATCAAGGTCTAACACAACTGAACCAGATATCACTCTGCCAGCCATGAGGTTCCTGCTTGGCCAACTCCCTTGTCTCTGAACCCATACTGGAGCTCATTGAAATAGGTTTTCCCTTTGGAAGTAGTCAGCCAAGTGTGTGTGTGTGTGTGTGTGTGTGTGTGTGTGTGTGTGTGTGTGTGTGTGTGTGTGGGCCCTGGAGCCACGACTGCACCCGTGTCCCCAACATTCACCTCCTGGGTTCATGACCCTCAAAACCCTACCACACCTTCTCAAATACCCAACCACGTCCCCCCCCTCACAGATTCCTCTCACTCCTGCCTCACTCTGAACTGTGCGTGTGTGCGTGCGTGCGCGGGTGTGTGTGTGTGTGTGTGTGTGTGTGTGTGTGTGTGTGTGTGTGTGTGTGTGTGTGTGAAATTACCTGTTTGTTGAACTTTACCATTCAACTCTTTCAAGCTTTAGTAGGTTGTCCACACTCACAACTTCCTCATTCAGTTCCACCCACCCACTGCTCTCATTCTACAAGAAAGAAAAACTTTTCTTACTTTTTTCTAACAAGTTTCTTATTTACTTGTATGTCAATTCCTCTGGCTGTCCTGTCCGTGCGTCTTCTGGTTTACAAACTTAAAGGTTGTAATAAACATTTACTCCTTACTCTTCTCTCTTCCCCGTGAGACAAATCTAAAGCCTCTAACCTTTCCTTATAACTGTGCACTCTTAACTCCAGTGACCAACTTTGCTGATCTCTTCTGAACCTTCCCAACTAATTCCTTGGCCTTCTGGAAGACCGATGACCAGATCTGAGAAGCATAATCGAGTTCTGGTCTCCTGCAAGGAGTGGATAACTCACCGCATTTATCCTCATCCCTACATTTACACGCTATTCTAACAGACAGTTTGTCTCCTTTGCTAATCTCCCAAGGTTGGACACTGGCAACGAGGTATGGACGATGTCAACTCCCAAGTCCCATCTCACACACAGACTCCTGCAGGTTATTTCCAGCAAGGTAACATTCATATCGGGGCCTCTTTTTCACGGTGTACTATCCTCAATGCTGTGCAATTACTCAGTTGGATTTCATCAACCATGTGTCGGAACAGCTTTGAGCTTGGTCTAAGTCCACTTGAAGGTACATGGAATCCTCCTCGATTCGAACCTCCTTCATGACTTTTGGCCTCGCATGCAACCACCCTCAGCTCAGAGACCAATCCACTAGTGCCCAGTGGCATGAAATTGGTAACCTCAACCCATTTCAAGAGGGATCCTCTGACATGCATCCTTAGTTCCCCCCTTCGTTTTAGATAATGTATCGACCGAAGCAACCTCCCTCTTATTCCAACCTGAAAATCCAATTTCTTTATCAATCTATTTGGTAGCGTCAAATGCTTTCTGGCAGTGGCAGTTCACAGGCAGGCATTCCACCTAAACACTTTTTTTTTTGTCTAAAACCAAACTTAGTCTCCCGTAGAATTCAAGAGATTTGGAAACGGTGACGTCGCTCACTTAGGTAGCTTCTCCTCCACAAGAAGTCATCCACTTGCCTTCTGACAATCTTTTTCAGTACTTTACGGACGACTATCGTCAAGCAGACTGGTCTATAGCTCAGCCCATCCTCCCAGTTTCCTGTCTTTTAAGACAGGTATGACGTTAACTTCTTCCTCCAGCGACATCTTGAAGACCGCGTTTTTAAGCGGCGTGTCAAGTGTACGTGAACACATCTTCAGCACATAAGGAGTTATTTCATCTGGACCATAAACATTCTATGGGTTAAAGATGCGTGCAAGTACACTTGACGGCACGGTTTAAGGGAAAGGACATCACGTGTAACGAATCTCTTGGGATTCTACGGAAGGCCGAGTTCAGATTTAGACAAACAAGACGCCGAGGTGGAATACCCGCATCTGGACCGCCAGTAAGACCACTTCCCCACTTCACCTCACTGGGGCTGGCTGGGGCTATAGTGTCTTCCACAGTGATCATACTTTTGACCGCCAGTAAGTCCACTTCCCCACTTCACCTCTCTGGGGCTGGCTGGGGCTACAGTGTCTTCCACTGTGATCATACGTTTGACCGCCAGTAAGTCCACTTCCCCACTTCACCTCACTGCTGCTGGCTGGGGCGACAGTGTCTTCAACTGTGATATTACTTTTGAGCAATCTTTCAGTGACTGACGAATCTATGGACAAATTTTGGACGGTCTCCCATCTTGTCCACAACATTCTTCTCGAGATCTCTTTCTTTCCTCCTTGCTAGGGGCGCAGCTTGTATCTTCGTCATGCCACATCACGAAATTCTTTAGCCTTTTGTCATCTTTACTAAACCACACCTTCTATATCCTTCCCTCTATATCTCTAAAGGTAAAGACACTCATGTTCCTACCGCTTCCCTGGAAATTTCAAAGAACCTCCCACTGCAGTGCTCTGGTTCCTGGCTGCTGAACTCCAATACCCAATCTATGTTTAAAAAAAACTAAAACAAAAAACAGTCGAGGTCTTTGTAGTGTCCACAATGACACCTCCGCTCTCACTCAGGTTTCAACTCCAATCTTTTTTTTTCATGTCAACGTTGGCGACATAATCCAACTCGACATTACATGATCACTTTTTCTACCTAACTGGTTTGTCATACGTGATATTCTCATTGCTCACGCGACCATGTGTGAGGATGGTGTGTATCAGTCCATCTTCTCCAGGTGAGCTCAGGGACATGCTGGTAAAGGACGTTTTTCCACGATCCGCTCTGAACAAAGTGGGTCTCCATGACAACACAAATACTCCCAGTCTTTCTTCTCATGACTGAAACACACACACACACACACACACACACACACACACACACACACACACACACACAAGACTCAGTCCTTGAACCATTACAGATATGTGTGTGAGTTATTCTACTACATGAACCATTCTTATGGTTCCTCCTTCGTTGGTGTCAACGTATAATTGCTCCGGTTCGCGAACATATGAAGGAGTCATCATCATCAACAACAGCATTATGCACTTCCTTCCAACAGTAACTTTTCCCTTTGCACGTCCTAATGACTGGATCATCTCTCGGTTACTTCCTGAAGTCTACGGCTGTCTCTCACGAGGACCAAGCATCCTCCTTCATCTCCTCGTCCTTCTCTGGCTCTCGTGTTCCCGTCTAGACGGAACACACGAGATTGTATTCGTCTCCTTTGGTAGGGTTTTGTCTACACGACTCCCAAGAATATTTTGCTGCACTTTCTCAAAATCGATCTTTGAATTCCTGCTTTTTACCATTTACTGCTAGTCCGTCTGCTGTTGTATACATCACTTTTGGTGTGTGTGTGTGTGTGTGTGTGTGTGTGTGTGTGTATCACGGCTTAACCCTCACCGTTGGAAGAAAGATATATATATATATATATTCATACACTACCACCATCTGAGCACCACCACCACCTGAGCATCACCACCACCTGAGCACCACTACCACCTGACCTAACACGTCCAATATCTGCCACCACCTGCCACACATACACACACTCTCTCGTGTGCTACGATTATCAAAATGAATAATTCATAGAAACGAGAGCTAGAAAACGTGTTCGCCAAATATTTACAACCCCCGCATCCTGTTTTGTAACTTCCTAACGAAAATCACCTTGACCTTTGACCCGTAGCCAATAGAATCGATGCAAATGTAAGACTTTGTGTGTTGTAACTTGTGCGCTGAAGTCTGGTACACAGCCATACACCCCAGTCTCTCTTGTGATACAGCGTACATACATACTTAGTAGTAGTGCAGTAGACTAAGACTCTGCGACCTTCACCTATGTGTATGTGTGTGTGTGTGTGTGTGTGTGTGTGTGTGTGTGTGTGTGTGTGGGGGGTACAAGTCTCATCCACATCATCCAATCTCCTCCCAGTCAGGAGATGTCGTGTGCACACAGAGGGTAGCACGCACGCACGCACGCACGCACGGGGACCAAGCAATAATGACCACCCTATCCTAGGCGCCCCCCCCCCCTGGCTCTGCTCAGAGAGAGAGAGAGAGAGAGAGAGAGAGAGAGAGAGAGAGAGAATAAACGGACGACTTTTCTTCAGTCATGCGCGGTGGACGGGGTCATAGTGGTGTGGGTGTGGGGGGGCCTGGCTGCGCCCCCACCCTCCCCTCCCCCAGCAGCAGGAGGCCCTGGCCTGAGCCAGTGAGAGCGAGGCCTCCCTCACTAGAATGGGCGCGCGACCTCACCAAATATGAGGGGTCTGGCCTTGTCAAGTATGAGGGGCGATGCCTCATAAAGGACACGGCCACAAGTTTGAGGTCGCTGCCTCATCAAGTATGACCACAGCTACGAGAATGTGAGGGCACTGCCGTACCGAGTATGAGGACACAGCTGTAAGTATGAGTGGACTACCTCACCATGTATGAAGATAAGACGCCTCAAGTATGATGGCGGAGCATTACCAAAGTATGAGGATACAACGTAAAGTCTAAGGACGCTGCCTCACTAAGAATGAGGTCAGCATTAAGTATGAAGAGGACGCTACCTCACCAACTGTGAGGACACAATCTCAAACATGGGGACGCTGCCTTACCAAGTATGAGGATAAAGCCTCAAGTATGAGAATGGTGCCTCACTAAGTATGAGGACAAAATCAAGTGTGGAGGCATTTCCTCACCAAGTATGAGGACTCAGCCTCAAGTATGAGGGCTGGGGTCTCATCGAGTATGAGTGAGCAGGGTGACCAACTCATTAAGACTTCCTCTTTGAGCAGGCGTGGGTGCAAGCCCCAGCACGAGCCACCACGCCTCCTAGACCACCAGGGGCGGGTGCACGCCCCAGCACGAGCCACAATGCCTCCCCGACTACTAGGCGTGGGTGCACGTCCTAGCACGAGCCACCACGCCTCCTGGACCACCAGGCGCAGGTGCACGTCACAGCACGATCCACCACGCCTCCCCGACATCCAGGCATGGGTGCACGTCCCAGCACAAACCACCACGCCTCCCCGACCACCAGGCGCGAGTGTACGTCCCAGCACGAGCCACTACCCTCCCACGCCTCCCCGACCACCAGGCGCGACAAGGCGCGGGTGCACGTCCTAGCACGAGCCACTACTATCCCCACGTCTCGCCAACCACCAGGCGCGGGTGAGTGCCCCAGCACGAGCCACCAGCCCCCGTCCCCTAACGCCTCTCCAAATAACAGGTGTGGGTGAGTGCCCCAGCACGAGCCACCACGCCCCCCCCTAACCACCAGGCGTGGGCGCACGCCCCGAAACGCCCTACCGACCATCAAGCGTGGTTACATGCGCCAGCACGACTAACCACGCCTCCCCCACCAACAGGCGTGGGTGTGCGCACCAGCATAGGCCACCACGCCTCCCCCCCCCATCCTTCCGCCCTCTCAAAACACCTCACCTCCACTGGCGAGTTCCACCACCGGTGAGATACACCTCCACTGGTAAGTTCACAACTGGTGGGTTAAACCTCCACTGGCTGCACTTCCACTAGTGTTACATCTCCACTGGGGAACACCAACTTCCAACAGTGAGTTACATCACCGGGGAAATACAATTCCACTCGTTGAGTTGCTCCTCCACTGGAAGACTACACCTTCACTTTTAGGTACATCTCTACTGGCGAGTTACACTTCCACTTGTGAGTTACACCACTGGGGAACTACACCCCCACTAGTGAGGTACTCCACTGGTAGGCCATACCCCCACTGTTGAATTACACCTCAACTGGGGAGCTACACCTCCAAGGTCGAGTAACACCACTGGGGAACTACACCCCCACTAGTGAGGTACTCCACTGGTAGGCCATACCCCCACTGTTGAATTACACCTCAACTGGGGAGCTACACCTCCAAGGTCGAGTAACACCACTGGGGAACTACACATCCACTGTCGAGTTACAACACCACTGGTGAGTTCAAGCACTTGGGGGCTACACCTCCACTGGGGAGGTACACTTTCACCGGTAAGTAACACCTCCACTGGTAAGTTCCACTTCGATGAACCTCAGAGCAAAAGCAGTGGTGGATCACGACAGGTGGTCGTGGATCACTGCTGGTGGATCACGGTTGATGGTTGGTGGATTATGGCAGGTGGTGGTAGGTTATGGTAGATGGTGGATCACGGTAGATGGTGGTGGATTACCGCAGATGGTGGTGGATCACATCAGACTGGGGCGGATGGAAGATGGTGGATCACACCAGACTGGGGGTGGATGTAGGGTGGTGGATCACATTAGACTGGGGCGGATGGAGGGTGGTGGATCTCATCAGACTGGGGTGGATGGAGGGTGGTGGATCACACCAGACGGGCGGATGGAGGGTGGTGGATCACATCAGACTGGGGTGGATGGAGGGTGGTGGATCACACCAGACGGGCGGATGGAGGGTGGTGGATCACATCAGACTGGGGTGGATGGAGGGTGGTGGATCACATCAGACTGGGGTGGATAGAGGGTGGTGGATCACACCAGACGGATGGAAGAAGTCAGACAGTGGGAGAGCTTAGGGGAGGCGAGCCGAGCAGTTCATTGAGAGGCGTGAGTCAGGCTGTGGGAGTGTGTGGGGGGGCGGCGGGGGCGGGGGGGGGGAGAACAGCTGGGCTGGGATGGGCTCGGCAGCGAGGGACAGCTGGTCCGTGACTGGTTGCGGCCGGCGCAGCTAGACAGCTGGCTCAGCTGGTCTCACCCTCAGACAGTGTAGAGCTTCCCTGGTCTCACACACACACACACACGCACCGGGGTGACCGGCAGCAGGAGCGACGTGCAGGGCGTTGTAGATGCCCCTCTGTTTACAGTCTGCAGGTGGTGTTCCACCTCACTTGCTTTCTTGATCCCTAAACACGATGGTACGATGATGGCACGGCCTTGGACTTGACCCTTAACGGCTAGGCCAAAGGCCAAGTCATCATGATGCTTAAGGGTGGTGTCGTCAATGCTCAAGGGTCGTACCGCCATACTTAAGGGTGGTATCGTCATGCTCAAGGGTCGTACCGTCGTTGTCAAAGGATTCAAAATGAATATAAAAGAGGTTAAGTACATAAGGAACTGACACTGGTGTTCTAAAGCTAACTGCATCATTTAACGAGGTTCCTAGGAAACTACACCTGTTGGTACATACTTACCCAGGGTCGTAAAGTGCCCCTCTGTACGACTGTATACATAGTTTATATAAGGGCGATAAATGGTTGGTTGTTTAGGATAAGCCTTATCATATGCCAGGGTCATTATGATATGCCGTCAACGTCAGGTTGCATCACCAGTCAAAGATCATAAACACCTTTCTCAGATTATGATAATGCTAAGACCCCCATACACTCTCACTATGTATAAGGCACTATGCCTGTGTGCATCGTCCCAGCCTGTGAAGTGTTTGTATCGAATGTGCTGGACACGTGCGGCCCGTAGCCCATGTCTTTAAAACTTGTTCGGCCACAATCATATACCTACATACACCTTAGTATGTCGCGTGCCTGTAGCATGCGTGGTAGGAAACACATTAACCCAATCACCTATCCCTCTTGTCAGGCAACTCCAGTCCTGCAAAGCAGGTCCGGCCTCCTCCCTGCACGATAAGCCTGGCCACAAGGTCTCAAATTCTGAGCGAAATACCCTTTCTGTCAGGCGTCGCCACGCCACCACTCCCTACACCGTTCACAGATGTGAATCAGACAACCTCCTCGAGTTCGACTTCGTTAAACTGTCATATACGGATTACTCTGTGACGGTATAAGCCTATTATTTACTCTACAGCGGCACGACCATGCTAAACTGTTATAACGGATTACATTACGATGGGGCAACGTGTTAAACTGTTATGGAGAATCGCTCTACCGTTACAGTGGATTACACGACAGACCGCAGTATAATACGGCATTATGACTGTCCCGCGGTCGTAATGAGGATTCTCATTCTTTCAGCCTAGAGTAAAAACTCTTGATGGATAACTCTGTCTAGAAGTAAAATGTTTTTTTTTTTTTTTTTTTTTTTTTTTTTTTTTTTATACTTTGTCGCTGTCTCCCGCGTTTGCGAGGTAGCGCAAGGAAACAGACGAAAGAAATGGCCCAACCCCCCCCCCCCCCCCATACACATGTACATACACACGTCCACACACGCAAATATACATACCTACACAGCTTTCCATGGTTTACCCCAGACGCTTCACATGCCTTGCTTCAATCCACTGACAGCACGTCAACCCCTGTATACCACATGACTCCAATTCACTCTATTTCTTGCCCTCCTTTCACCCTCCTGCATGTTCAGGCCCCGATCACACAAAATCTTTTTCACTCCATCTTTCCACCTCCAATTTGGTCTCCCTCTTCTCCTCGTTCCCTCCACCTCCGACACATATATCCTCTTGGTCAATCTCTCCTCACTCATTCTCTCCATGTGCCCAAACCATTTCAAAACACCCTCTTCTGCTCTCTCGACCACGCTCTTTTTATTTCCACACATCTCTCTTACCCTTACGTTACTTACTCGATCAAACCACCTCACACCACACATTGTCCTCAAACATCTCATTTCCAGCACATCCATCCTCCTGCGCACATCTCTATCCATAGCCCACGCCTCGCAACCATACAGCATTGTTGGAACCACTATTCCCTCAAACATACCCATTTTTGCTTTCCGAGATAATGTTCTCGACTTCCACACATTTTTCAAGGCTCCCAAAATTTTCGCCCCCTCCCCCACCCTATGATCCACTTCCGCTTCCATGGTTCCATCCGCTGACAGATCCACTCCCAGATATCTAAAACACTTCACTTCCTCCAGTTTTTCTCCATTCAAACTCACCTCCCAATTGACTTGACCCTCACCCCTACTGTACCTAATAACCTTGCTCTTATTCACATTTACTCTCAACTTTCTTCTTCCACACACTTTACCAAACTCAGTCACCAGCTGTGTAAAAAAAAAAAAAACGTGAAATATCGGAGTGAACAATAAGATAATATTGTTACAGATATATAAAGTCTTGATCTGTCATGAAGTGTCATATGGATATATTTCAAGTTTCACAACAGTTTAATAATGATAATAATAATGATAATAATAATAATAATTATAATAAATAATAATAATAATAATAATAATAATAATAGATAACCAATAATAGCAATAAACGGGTTCAACAAAAAGTCTTTACACATATATAAAAATATGGAGGGAGTTAACACAAAGCATACTAAACGCTTATGATGAAAATGTTTGACACTAACTGTATGTTCATGAGGTGCGAGAGAGGTCAATATTAAGACCATGACAATGAACTAACTAAATTCTCCGAGACAAGCCACTGAATTAGTCTTTTCCGGTTAAGCCACTCTTCTAGCCAAGCCACTGAATTAACCTTTTCCGGTTAAGCCACTCTTCTGGCCAAGCTGCTGTACTAAACCCTCCAGGCCAAGCCAATAAACTAACCTCTTGTGGCCAACCCACTTAACTAACACCTCCGCAAACCACTAAACTAATCTTAGTGGCACTAAACTCCCAACGTTTTAAGCTCCCTTGGATGTGAATTATAAGGACTGCTCACTGTCCTAAAACCGACTAGATCGAAGTTCACTGTAAACATTATACGCGGCCCCCGACTCTCAGCTCGTCCTGTTGATAAAAAACCACAAATGGGACACCAGTATATATATATATATATATATATATATATATATATATATATATATATATATATATATATATATATATATATATATTATTTATTTTTTTTATTATACTTTGTCGCTGTCTCCCGCGTTTGCGAGGTAGCGCAAGGAAACAGACGAAAGAAATGGCCCCCCCCCCCCATACACATGTATATACATACACGTCCACACACGCAAATATACATACCTACACAGCTTTCCATGGTTTACCCCAGACGCTTCACATGCCTTGATTCAATCCACTGACAGCACGTCAAACCCGGTATACCACATCGCTCCAATTCACTCTATTCCTTGCCCTCCTTTCACCCTCCTGCATGTTCAGGCCCCGATCACACAAAATCTTTTTCACTCCATCTTTCCACCTCCAATTTGGTCTCCCTCTTCTCCTCGTTCCCTCCACCTCCGACACATATATCCTCTCGGTCAATCTTTTCTCACTCATCCTCTCCATGTGCCCAAACCACTTCAAAACACCCTCTTCTGCTCTCTCAACCACGCTCTTTTTATTTCCACACATCTCTCTTACCCTTACGTTACTCACTCGATCAAACCACCTCACACCACACATTGTCCTCAAACATCTCATTTCCAGCACATCCATCCTCCTGCGCACAACTCTATCCATAGCCCACGCCTCGCAACCATACAACATTGTTGGAACCACTATTCCTTCAAACATACCCATTTTTGCTTTCCGAGATAATGTTCTCGACTTCCACACATTCTTCAAGGCCCCCAGAATTTTCGCCCCCTCCCCCACCCTATGATCCACTTCCGCTTCCATGGTTCCATCCGCTGCCAGATCCACTCCCAGATATCTAAAAAAAAGAGAGAGAGAGAGAGAGAGAGAGAGAGAGAGAGAGAGAGAGAGAGAGAGAGAGAGAGAGAGAAACACTCGGCGCCACCTGGTAAAGTGGTATTCCGTCGGTCACAGTGAGTCCAGGAGGCTGAGTCGATCACTCCACCTCGAGCAATGAGAACGATGCTGGAAGATACGTTAAGTTGGTAAATATCATTTAACACTGCACTTAAACGGATGTCCTAAACCAACGCATACGATAACATGATACAGGACTTGCGCCTTTGAGTTTGTGATACGTAGGACTACACACGTACATGTATTTATTACAGTCCTTTTAAAAGGAAAAAAAAAATATGGTAAAATTATGATTTTGGACAACCACCTGTTAGCAACAGAAATGAAGATCAGAATCGCTCAGAAGACATCAAAAACCATCGACAACAATTTCAACCACACTACACCAAACCTAACCTAACAATGTTCACTGGATGTCTGAAACTTTAATAATAACTAAAGTACCGTTAGTAGCCAAGATGTCAGCACTGTTGGCACTGACGTACACAAACGTAACTACATATGATAATTTCGCCCTTCGCTGAAGGTGAAATAAACATGTATCAGCAATATGAATAGTACAATCAAGGCAGCGACACAGAAATATTTGAACCACACGGTGCCGACCGGACGGAAGTCGGACATCTTACCCCAATGCCTACTACGACACAACACCAAATTTGGAGAACACATTTGCCCACTTTCTCCACTTATACTTTACAGGCTTATAAATGAACAACAATTATTCATTCTTATAGTGATCTACATACTGCTTTGTTATTCATGCCGCTCTAATAGCATATTGTCAAATATATGAGTGAATCCTTGGGCTTGCTAGACTATCGCATACAGCGCCAACCGCTGATAAGTACTACATCAACTCTCGTCCCTATGGAAACATCATAAAGTAAAAGTCCCCTAATAACAAAAATAGTCAAAACTTCAAAAGTTACAATAGATACGTACTTTGTTAACATTGTCTCCGTCAGTTAACGCACCGTCTGGACTCGATGCTAGAACCATAGTAGCTGAACGTAAACATTGTAGTCAAATCAGCGTTTCTTACACATCTGATATGATGCAAAGGTCATTCAAAATTACCTCTCTTATTTTTCTTCAGATTTTCAAACTGGTTTTATATATATATATATATATATATATATATATATATATATATATATATATATATATATATATATATATATATTATCCCTGGGGATAGGGGAGAAAGAATACTTCCCACGTATTCCCTGCGTGTCGTAGAAGGCGACTAAAATGGGAGGGAGCGGGGGGCTGGAAATCTCCCCTCTCGTTTTTTTTTTTTCCAAAAGAAGGAATAGAGAATTGGGCCAGGTGAGGGTATTCCCTCAAGGCCCAGTCCTCTGTTCTTAACGCTACCTCGCTAATGCGGGAAATGGCGAATAGTTTGAAAGAAAAAGAATATATATATATATATATATATATATATATATATATATATATATATATATATATATATGGTTAAATAAGTTTTGATCATAAAAATATTTGTTTAATGTCAATAACAGATTATCAGTGTTTTGTTTGTGCTGTACATATTTTGGCTGTTAATTTCATATCCATATATATATATATATATATATATATATATATATATATATATATATATATATATATATATATATTCCCTGGGGATAGGGGAGCAAGAATACTTCCCACGTATTCCCTGCGTGTCGTAGAAGGCGACTAAAAGGGGAGGGAGCGGGGGGCTGGAAATCCTCCCCTCTCATTTTTTTTTTTTTTAATTTTCCAAAAGAAGGAACAGAGAATTGGGCCAGGTGAGGGTAGTCCCTCAAAGGCCCAGTCATCTGTTCTTAACGCTACCTCGCTAATGCGGGAAATGGCGAATAGTTTGAAAAAAAGAAAGAAGATATATATATATATATATATATATATATATATATATATATATATATATATATATATATATATATATATATATATAATGAATTGCAACAGAATTTTCATGAAAATGTTAAAACGAAGATAACGGAGAAGACTTTTGATTTTTATTCGAGATGTCCGTTATCTTAGTTATTTACCAACTAATTTTTTTTGGTTATTCAAAAGAATTGTTGTTCGGCGAACTACTTATAAAAACTACAAAATATATATATGTAAGTGTAGTCAACAATTTCCGAGTTCTGCAGTGGGAAACCTTCCTGTAACTGAGGAAAGCCATATATGGATTTACGGATGAATAATGAATAAGAAAAACAGTCAGGGTAAAGAAAAAACTGAGCAAGAGAAATCAAGACGAAGAAAATATGAATAAGTGAAGATCCAACCAGTGTGTCTGGGATCTACTTGCCGTTAACATCAGCCTTAGTGTTGAGAGATATGATAACTATTAAACTCATATTCCAATTCGGCGCGCTCGCCTCCTGCAACTTATCATATATTCAAACACACAAGACCTAAAAGCAGAAAGAATATATCAACAATTCGTATCTGGGGAAACAAAGTCTACTTCGGCAATCTAAAAGTGGACACATATCTCTAAATCCCAAGGACAGGCATAAGAGTTATAATGCCCATCACAAACTATTTCGATATCAGGCATTTTTACAGCTCACCGTCAAGGGGCTCCTGGGGAAAGAGAGAGAGAGAGAGAGAGAGAGAGAGAGAGAGAGAGAGAGAGAGAGAGAGAGAGAGAGAGAGAGAGAGAGAGAGAGAGAGGCTGAAGTAGAGACTGAAGTCACTCTTGCTTGTCGCTGAATGATGGTCTGGGGTTGGGGAAAGGAAGAGTTTTGGAGGATATGCGGGTGGGGTTGGGACGTAGGGAGTTTGTGGATAAGTAGGAAATTTCCAACACATCCACCCTCCTCCGTACAACCGTATCTAGCAACAGCCCATGCCTCGCAACCATATAATATTGTTGTAACTACTATTCCTTCAAATATACCCACTTTTCTCCGAGATAACGTTCTCTCCACACATTCTTCATTGATCCCTGAACCTTCGCCCCCTCCCCCACCCTGTGACTCACAATTTGGGCCCTCCGATCTCTTGTCGGTTTACTTGTGCGGAAATCTGGGGTGCTGCTGTCATACTGGCCACTGACTTTTAGACTCGTACTTTTACTAAGCAGACGCGCCAACAGCAACACATCCTCGTGTTTTGACAGAGAACGGGAGAATGGCGTTTTTCAGTGGTATAACTACCCACTCCCGCCACTTGTCTGTTCACCTTTCCAAGTTGACATCACAACCTTCGCACCCAATACTAACACTTCTGTCTATATATATATATATATATATATATATATATATATATATATATATATATATATATATATATATATATATATTCATACTATTCGCCATTTCCCGCGTCAGCAAGGTAGCTTTAAGAACAGAGGACTGAGCCCTTGAGGGAATATCCTCACTTGGCCCCCTCCTCTGTTCCTTCATTAGGAAAACTAAAAACGAGAGGGGAGGATTTCCAGCCCCCCGCTCCCTTCCCTTTTAGTCGCCTTCTACGACACGCAGGGAATACGTGGGAAGTATTCTTTCTCCCCTATCCCCATATATACATATATATATATATATATATATATATATATATATATATATATATATATACATATATATATATATTGGAAAGGATCACAATTTTGCGCGTGATCAAGTATATTCCTACGAGTCCACGGGGAAATTGATGTGATTATTACACGAAAGTGCACTTGGGAACTTACCGTGTTTCATTTTCCCCGTGGACTCATAGGAATATATATATATATATATATATATATATATATATATATATATATATATATATATATATATATATATATATATCCCTGGGGGTAGGGGAGAAAGAATGTTTCCCACGTATTCCCTGCGTGTCGTCGAAGGCTACTAAAAGGGGAAGGGGCGAGGGGCTGGAATTCCTCCTTTTTTTTTTCTTTTTTCAAAAGAAGGAACAGAGAAGGGGGCCAAGCTTTCTGTGTCTAACGACAGGAGACAGGCAGAACTGGCTTCTTATACTTATGCACTACCAGATTCGGGCCTTCTAAGTCATCATCTGTTAGCATGAGCAAACTTTTTTTTTATTCAATAAGTAAATAACGTTTTTCAGCAAGGGTAAACCCTGTCTTTTAAAAAGTGCCTTGTCATATTTATTGGAAAGACATGATACGGTAGAGAGTTCCACAGTTTTGAGGTGTAAGGAAAGAGGTATCAAAACGGCCCACCCTTGAGTTGCCGACGGCCACAAAGTATTCACGTGACGCAGCAAGTTGCCGAGGGGCTTATTATACTGTTGACCTATCCTAACCGGTTTCTACTGTCAGCGCTGCAACCAATTGTGATTTAGGATGTTTAATTGATTAAATCCATTTTTTTCCTATTACCCATGTCATCACTTTTATTCATGTTTGGTTTAAATGCATCAAATGATCTGAGATCATGTTAACAGCATTTCCCTAACCGACGGGAAAGTGAGTGTTCAGCAATCTCCAGCAAATTGGGTTAACATCGTCACTATAAAGTGATTCCTTAATAAAAAAATATAATAATAATTATGGGTTCCTGTAGCACTCGATTGGTATTACTCCACGTTTCGCTTTTCTGTCTTTTTCTAATTTTCTAGCGTATATCCGTTGTTCTTGAGAAAGCTGAAGAAGTACATTTCCAATCGCAATTTTCACTACTTCCAATATATATATATATATATATATATATATATATATATATATATATATATATATATATATATATATATATACAGAGAGAGAGAGAGAGAGAGAGAGAGAGAGAGAGAGAGAGAGAGAGAGAGTTATCGTACCTCACCCGCTCGGGGTTACAGCGCATGCGAAACGTCACATTTGTCTGTACCATCAGTCACTTGCAACAGAGTACAATCTTGTCAAAGAACTTTTTTCTTCATAGGAGTCCGTCCTGTTTCTGCTACTTAGTGTAGGGGCAGCTTGGCAGCTGAAGGAGCCCCAGGAAAAAGGGCCGTGGGCTAACACCAGATTCTTTAAGAAATAATAATAATAACAATAATAATAATAATAAAATATTTCACCGTTAACAGTAACTGCCAAGAATGAGTCTAACGTGAGCATTTTATGATGGGGGATGAGCGACGTGTGTGTGTGTGTGTGTGTCGGCGGCCACCACCACCCTTCTCCCCCGAGCCACAGGGGGGAAGCTACTCCCACAATGACAATACCCAGGGGGCAAGACTGGGCCACAACATTCCAAGTGTCTCCACACCCAACAGCCTATCTCCCGGCCGTTCCAAGTGTCTCCACCCCCCCAACAGCCTATCTACCACCGGACTTCATTATTCTAGTCCCTTTCTCATATCATATGACACTTGCAGGCGGCAACGCTGCAATCAAGGAGAAATTCGCGCCCAAATGTACCGAGACGACTGGAGTATGTTGAGGACGGGCACTTGGGGTGAGCCATAGACACCAGGGCGCCAGGCGGCCTCGCTGCCACCCTCTGCTCACCTGATATAGACTCAGCATTATCACCTAAACGGCAAGGTCAATTATTCTTCCTAGGAAAACCTAAATGAATATTATCATTGTTATCACCGTGTTAACTTTATGAGAAAATTCTTACATAAGTACATACCACACAGCAGACCTACGACGAATAAAAAGATAGTGGTAAACATTTGATAATAAGAGGAGAGAGGTTATGAAACAGCGGTGTTGCCATCCCCCCCAACACCCAACTCGCACACCTTTCTGTTATCAATCTTCGCCTTTTTAGTTTTTATCTTTCACCGCCGAGGTCGTGAACCAGACAGCGTCCTCATGAACCGCTACACCACCACCATTATATTCCGATAAAACTATAATGGACGAGATTGTACTCCATGGCGCCACCCAGGGAAAGGTGATTGTAACTCAGCAAAATTCTCAAAAGAAGATTCTTACAAAGACAATCTTACCCAAAATTTGAACTTATTCTTTTTTCCTATTTGTAGAACGAAATTCGATCAAAGCTGAACTAATAATTCGTTTAAGAAAACGGTAATGAGGGTCCGTTCTGTGACAACGGTGTTTGTGCATCTAACCTAGAATCTGCATGGCTGGATTATACAGATTTAATGTTACTGTAATCTGTTTCTGGGATTGCTTCCGTCACGGCCATGACATTTGTCGATTACGATCTATTAAGATGAGAGAGAGAGAGAGAGAGAGAGAGAGAGAGAGAGAGAGAGAGAGAGAGAGAGAGAGAGAGAGAGAGAGAGAGAGAGAGAGAGAGAGAGAGAGAGTGTGCCAAGAAACTGGTATATATTCACAAGACTAACGGAGACTGACAAAGTAAAACACTAGATTAGATAGAAAATTATTCAGAGTGAAGAGAACAATGATGAAGGAGAGCAACCGCTTTAAGATTCATCTCCACCACATTTTTTTCTTTATGCCAGGCGAGTTTAAGCTAGGTTAGGTTAGCTTAGATAAGCTGATTTGTATGTTCAAAAGCCTAGAAAAAAAAAAGTTGAAAGGGGGGGGACTCTTTAGTTTTACCATCACCTTGGTCCTGCTAGTTTTTCAATTGCTTTAGGACAAGGTTTTAAAACCTTTAATAATGAGGCGGCCACTTTACTAACGAGTAGTTGGTGATCGACCGCAAAATGAGTAAAAAATGAGTAAAAAAAAATGACTGAACGACCAGATGTGAACTATATAATACATTTAGAAGTACAGAATAAACACCGAACGAACACAATGTGAGGCTGGTTAAAACAACAACAACATAGACACAATGGGTCACTGCTTGAAAAAATTCTTCCAAATTAATTTAACTTTCACCTTGAGTCTTTCTGCTTTTTCGCTTATCCGTTTCTTGTTTACCCAAAATGCAACTGATCAAATTAAACTTCGTCACCTTAAACCTGTCAGCCGCACATCACATATTCTGCGAGTCGTTCTCCCAGCAGCATATGTAAACTTCCTAGTCGCATGCGGCCGAGAAAAAAAAAATG
Source organism: Panulirus ornatus (assembly GCF_036320965.1). Taxonomy (NCBI): domain Eukaryota; kingdom Metazoa; phylum Arthropoda; class Malacostraca; order Decapoda; family Palinuridae; genus Panulirus; species Panulirus ornatus. The sequence continues at coordinate 17,140,403 of NC_092233.1, read as the reverse complement.
AGGGTTGCGGACACCTGCCTTTTATTTAAATGACCTTACACTGCTCACTCTATGCGTAGAGCAGAAGCGAAACACCATTTGTCATATGGCAAGTCCTGCGTCTGACGCTGTGCATTAGCCATGACATTTGACATAATCTAGAAATAGGTAAAAGACAAATGATGTGAGGAGTAAGTAAGCACTCTTATGAGAGAATGCCTACCTACCTACCTACCTACCCACCTACCTACCTACCTACGACGAAATTTTGCCAAGAAGCAGGGCTGGAGCGAAGCGCTCTCCGTACGTCTTCCTTGTTGGAGAATACTGTTTCCCTCTGCCACCCGGCAAAATAAAACCGTTTCTCTCTGCCTAACGGCGACGAGAAAAGAAAAGAGTAAGGTCATTCTAAAGCGAAGGAAAAACTAATCAGGTAAATGGTGATGGTAACACTTAAAGTTTTCTTAGAACATTCCCATTTTCTATGACCGGGCCACCTGCTGGGGAAGTCTACGGGTACAAATTGCCATAATATTTAACCTTGGAGCCTTACGGCGCAATGTGTGAGTACGACGGTACGACCCTTGAGCAAGGCAGTGCCTGATCCTTGGGTACGACCTTCATAACCAAGGGTCGTTCCGTCGTGGCGAAGCAGTTCATGACGCTACGCATGTCAGGCCGCATTTCATCACCATCGCAGGCGCCAACAAGCCTGACGGTCAGCGTCGACGTCTGACGTTCACTCAGCTCTTACCTAAGCGTTTAAAATGTCCTTCACACATCACTCGTTTTTATACACCAAACAACCTTAACGTAAAGTCCATCTAATAAAACAGAGGAGACTTTTTTTTTGTCTAATTGGATGTTTAGGAGGGGAGGAAATAAAAGATGTTGAACACGGCGTGGGTTTCGACGAAATCGCAATTGATGTAAACCAAAACTGGTTTTCACAAAGAATTCGATAATGTTCCGCATCAAAGGTTGCAAGGAAAGTGAAGTCATATGGTACAGATGGGATTATACCTTGGCGGACAGGAAATGGGTGGGCTGGTCGTGTACAAAGAGAAATAATTAGTGGCCCAAGCCATGGAACGGTTAGACAACGATTGCTGCACCATAGGGATCAGTCTTGGGACCGGGTCTCTCTCATATGCCATTAATGATAATGATAACGGACTGCACTGTGAGATAGCGAAATTCGCGTGTGATACTAAGCTGGGAAATGAAGTTTACACCTGCAACTTCAGACTGACACTGACAAACTGATAAACTATGTTCGTAGGTAACGAATTAATTTTAATATAAAATGTAAATTTCAAACATCTGATGTAAAAACGAGAAGACAAGCTACAGGTTGAATTCTGTTGAGAACGAAAAGTAAATCATGAAAAAGATTTCGATGTAATAGTTTCTGGTACCCTTAAGCCTAATACTAATTTTGGATGTAATAATTTTTAGTGACCTAAAGTTTAGTCAGCAATACACAGAAGCAGTGGAAAAAGGCGCGAGCAAAATATTCTTGGCTTCATTGGCCGGGCCTTCCAAAACAGTCTTGGGAAAACATCCTCACTTTTCACAATTCACTGGTGTGTCCCCATCTTGAATACTGTAGTATTCAGCTCTGGCCACCTTACTTGAAAGTGACACATAGAGAGATAATACAGTGTCCAGCTACCAACGATAATTTCCGAACTAATCAAGAAATGAGAGCAGACTCAACGACTTAATTCTAACTTAGAGTGGAGAGGGTTAAGAGGTAGCCTAGTACAGGATTCATGAATAACAAAGGCTTAAATAACGCCATCTAAGTGGCTACTTAAAGAGTTACTGTTACCCCGGATATGTGACCACATTGATGCGACTACATTAGTAACGTAACCTTAGATATGTGAACACAATGACCCCAGATATGGGATCACAAAGGCAATGTGATCCCAGAGATGTGGCCCCCAGAGGTAATGAAATTTCAGAAGCGTTCTTATTATAAACGTTTAGTGATGTGAACCAGGAGCTACTGTGATCTCTGGGGCGCTGTCATGATCCCAGGGTGTTATGATCCCAGAGGTGTTATGATCCCCCCAGAGGTGTCATGATCCCAGATGTGTTATGATCCAAGATGTTATGATCCCGAAGGTGTTATGATCCCAGAGGTACTATGATCCCATAGGTGTTATCATCTAAGATGTTATGATCCCAAAGGTGTTATGATTCCATAGGTACTGTGACCACAGATGTGTTATGGTCCTAGAGGTGTTACGATCCCAGAGGTACTGTGGTCCCATAGGTGTTATGATCCCAGAAGTGTTATGATCCCAGAGGCGTTATGATCCCAGAGGTGTTACGACCCCTGGTGTTATGATCCCAGATGTGTTATGATCCCAGAGGTGTTATGATTCCACAGGTGGCATGATCCCAGATGTTATGATCCCAGATGTTATGATCCCATAGGTGTTATAATCCCAGAGGTTTTAAGTATAACAGATTAGAATCAGAAAGTGGATATTACCTTTCACTATAGGTGTTCATAACAATTACCTTTCACTACATGTTTATAACAACAGTCACCTTTCACTATAGCTGTTTGTAACAATAACAACTGCATTCTACTGCTGGCGCTCATAACAATAACAATTACGTTTCACTACAGGTGTTCATAATAATTTCTTTTCACTACAGGTGTTCATAATAACAAGTACCTTTCGTTAAAGGTGTTTATAACAATAACAAATACCTTTCATAACAACAGCAAACATCTTTCGCTAAAAATGTTCATGATAACAATTACCTTGCATTACAGGAGTTCACTTAAATTGTTTACTTTCGAATCAGTAACAAGTTTGGGACTAGCATCGATCTCTTGTCTAATCGACTTACTAATAAAGTGACTTTTTCTACTAATGACACGAGATTAACGTATATAACTACTTTTTTCACTTTTTTTAAACTTGTTAATTTTCCCGCGTGCGTGAGGTGGCGTCAGGAACAGATGAACAAATGTTCTCATTCGCACAGGTCCAGCCTGCGGTGTTCGATCAATAACTCAAAAATATTTAAACTTTGGAATATAACATCAATTAACCTTCTGTGGAATAATACCACATTCCCGGTACGTTCCGTATATCCAGGATGTGGTATGACACGAAAGTTCAAAGTTTGTCAACATGTTTGGATTATGAGAATTAAACATATATTTTCCCTTTGTGTAATCACCTAAACATATATTGTTTGTGATAGAATTCAGACACTTTTTTAAATATATTGGAAGACAAAACGGCAGAATTAATAGTCTAGAATGCTATGATCAGAATTAATATATAATCGCATACATCCCTGGTAAAATATGAACATAATTATTGCCATCCTTGTCCATACATCCTTTTGAACAAGTTGTGAAATACCTCCTCCACATGACTGCGTACTGTTGATTATTTTTATACAGGTGTCTTGAGACACGGTATGTGCGCTACGAGAGCAGTCTTCCTCAAGGTTACAAAATGATCTTGCCATGAATGGCCAAAGAGACGCCTGAGGTACAGAAGGTGTCCGGCCACAGCAGCAGCGCACTCCTGCCACAGAACCCCCAACCCCAGAGACGTATGGCTTGTCTCTGTTCTTTGTGGTGTCAGGAGGGAGAGGGCCAGATGATGTGGGGTTGAGAGGGAGAAGGCTTGGTAATGTGTAGCCAGTATTGAGTGGGCTAACTGGTGTGGCACCAGAAAGTGAGTGGGCCAACTGGTGTGGCACCAGAAAGTGAGTGGGCCAACTGGTGTGGTACCAGAAAGTGAGTGGGCCAACTGGGGTGGTAGTAGAGAGTGAGTGGGCCAACTGGCGCCTAGCCCTGGGAATCTCTGCTCCCCGCCACACACCATCATAATGCCAAAGAGGAATACACAACTATTTTTTTGTTGTTGTCAACACTACTACACAGCTGGTCAAGAAAGCGACCTTGCTGCAATTAATAAACAAACAAATAAACCTGATATATGTTGGATCAAGCCTATATAGTCGCCTTTTTTTTTTTTTTTTTTACATCATAGAGAACATCTTTGCCTGGTTCCGTGTGCGATCATAAGTCAGTTATCAAATACAATAACAAACCATTGTGGTTAACAAACGATTGCCTGAGGAAATATATTGAAGGTGACAGCCTTTACATTACGCCATGACAAACCCCCAGCTACCGCCTGGTCTTACATCACATTCCGACACCAGGATATGATGCTAGAATTTGCCAAGTGTATCGAGTGAGGGCGCTGGTAGCGCGGCCGGGTCCGCCCCCAACCTCGCTCCAGGCCCGACAGCCAGTACCTGCCCCGCGCCCGCCCTGTTTCTCACAGGACGAACATACTCAGTTGTGCGTACGACTTGAAGGAACTTACGTTTTTTTACCAGAAATTTCACCGATCTTGTCTTGTGCTTCAATAATGTAAAAATGAATCGAATTTATCCAAATTTTTTCAGTATGAATACGTTACTTCAACATATATTCAATAGTAAACACATTTACCTTCCTCCTGGGGAAAAAACATGGAGCAGCTAGTTCCAGTTACTCCCAAGGTTGGCCCACACACACTCCAGCCAACAGCTGATCCCCACATGACACTCCTCACCTACCACCAACACCTGCAACATTCACATGGCTCCAGCACACGTACGTTAAACACTGATAACCGAAACGCGAGCTGTAAACAGACGTAACGACGGTAAACCTAGCCTAGAGGCGGCCTCGTTGCGTCATCAACGTTTGCCACATCTCTCCTCCCTACGGTACCTTCCCACCTTCATATTTCACGATGAAATATCAAGGGAAAATCCAAAATACGATGGTTGTGTATTACATCTAAGACTAGGAGAAAATCAGTAACACTGAAAGATATTCCATCTGAACGTGCGGAGGGGAAATGCTGGAGCTGATTTGACCAAGTACGGTACCACTGTGAAGGAATGTAGCTAACCCCTCAAAGTGACTGCTTAACTAACAGTTACAAGTGCTAGGAAGTTAACATCAAGTACAACTAGATCCTCTCCATCCACCTGAAGCTCTTGAAGGCAATGACTACAATATATCAGATGATATTCCACGTTCGGTTTAAAAGATGAGCTTCGCCGCTTCGCCACCGATTGATTTTAATCCCGCGGTCCGCTGACACCGGCAGTGATCCTCTCTAGACACTGGCGGCGGTGAAATGCACTGTGCCGGGTGAAATACAATAGTGACAGTATTTCATGAATGGTTTCGGTAATTCATATCAACTTTAGATGTTTCTAAGAACAGAAAACGTATGAATAATGCACCCCAGAAGGGCAAGAAGCCTTCCACCGATAACTTGCAGTATCCACTGGGTTCCCACCTAGTGACACTGCAGGTGAGCAGGTGTGTTGGGGTTCCTTCCCAGTGACACTGCAGCTGAGCAGGTGTGTTGGGGTTCCTTCCAAGTGACACTGCAGCTGAGCAGGTAACGGGGCTGCCCGGGAGTGTAAGCGACTTATCCCACTCGTAACATGCCAAGCAAAACAAGTTCCCTTACCTGTGTACAGTATAACAAAAGACTTTGTTCCCCAATATCTATAGTGGAAGTCAGTAATATATTTATTCCCTTACAAACAAACATCTTGCTTCACAGTGGACTGAGGGGCGACCTGGCCCCGTGGCTAGGTGGCCATGGGGCCAGGGACGAGTGTGGCCAAGATGTCAGTCACGGGGCCAGGGACGAGTGTGGCCAAGATGTCAGTCATGAGGCCAGGGACGAGTGTGGCCAAGATGTTAGTCATGAGGACCAGGGGCGAGTGTGGCCAAGATGTCAGTCATGAGGACCAGGGGCGAGTGTGGCCAAGATGTCAGTCATGAGGACCAGGGACGAGTGCGGCCAAGATGTCAGTCATGAGGGCCAGGGGCGAGTGCGGCCAAGATGTTAGTCATGGGGCCAGGGACGAGTGTGACCAAGATGTCAGTCATGAGGACCAGGGGCGAGTGTGGCCAAGATGTCAGTCATGAGGACCAGGGGCGAGTGTGGCCAAGATGTCAGTCATGAGGACCAGGGGCGAATGTGGCCAAGATGTCAGTCATGGGGGCCAGGGGCGAGTGTGGCCAAGATGTCAGTCATGAGGACCAGGGGCGAGTGTGGCCAAGATGTCAGTCATGAGGGCCAGGGGCGAGTGTGGCCAAGATGTCAGTCATGGGGGCCAGGGGCGAGTGTGGCCAAGATGTCAGTCATGAGGACCAGGGGCGAGTGTGGCCAAGATGTCAGTCATGAGGACCAGGGGCGAGTGTGGCCAAGATGTCAGTCATGGGGGCCAGGGGCGAGTGTGGCCAAGATGTCAGTCATGGAGGCCAGGGGCGAGTGTGGCCAAGATGTCAGTCATGAGGGCCAGGGGCGTATGTGTGAATTCATGCCATGACAGTGGGAAGGTCAGGGCAGGTCATGCAAACACCAGCATATTCCTACCAGCCAAACACTGAGGTATACCAGACCTCAGATCTCGCCCTGGTGGTACCAGGTGACCTGGTCTGATGCGTGGTACATTGTACCTAACTGTACCTGGCCTTATATGGTACATGGTACACTATACATCTGATGTGTATGATAAGGGGTACCTGGGTTTCTGTAATACGTGGCTCACTGTATCTGAATTTATATGATACGTCTTATAGCTATTTGTACCCAGATTTGTATGATATTTGGTGTATTAACTGTACCTGGGGATGTATATTTGGTTCACTGTATCTTATGGTCGACTGTATGTCCCCAAAAGTGACATACTGTATCCGGCTGTACTTGGGTGTCTATGATACAGAGCAACCCCTGGTTCAAAGTGGCTCACCTCACACCACACAGAAGTAGAATTCTTGCTACATATATATGTCATTGTCAAACACATCTTTTCCCTCTCCATGTCGACCTGGGTCCGCTACCTCGACTTGCACGGGATGGTGGAAAGCCGAGTGTGTTGCGGTAACCCATCTCCTCTACAACATCCAGATATGAGTGAGAGATAATGGTATCTTTTGTGTTGTGATCCTTCACAATGACGACCGGTAGCGCGCGACCTTGCCCTGACAATGGTGACCGTGTTGCTCCTCACGATACTGTATTGTGTTGTGGCTCTACTGTACCTGTCAGGGGGGTGGGGTAGTGTTGGAGGTGGTGGTGATGGGTGTTGGAGGTGGTGGTGATGGTTGTTGGTGTTGGTGATGGGTGTTGGTGTTGGCGATGTTGGTGATGGGTGTTGGTGTTGGTGGTGTTGATGGGTGTTGGTGGTGGTGGTGGTGATGGGTGTTGGTGGTGGTGATGAGTGTTGGTGTTGGTGGTGGTGGTGGTGATGGGTGTTGGTGGTGGTGGTGGTGATGGGTGTTGGTGGTGGTGGTGGTGATGGGTGTTGGTGTTGGTGATGGGTGTTGGTGGTGGTGATGGGTGTTGGTGGTGGTGGTGGTGGTGGTGATGGGTGTTGGTGGTGGTGGTGATGGGTGTTGGTGGTGGTGACGGGTGTTGGTGTTGGAGGAGGTTGTGATGGGTGTTGGTGTTGGCGGTGTTGGTGTTGGTGGTGTTGGTGCTGGGTGTTGGTGTTGGAGGTGGTGGTGATGGGTGGTGGTGTTGGTGATGGGTGTTGGTGTTGGTGGTGGTGGTGATGGGTGTTGGTGTTGGTGGTGTTGGTGATGGGTGTTGGTGTTGGAGGTGGTGGTGATGGGTGTTGGTGTTGGTGGTGTTGGTGATGGGTGTTGGAGGTGGTGGTGATGGGTGTTGGTGTTGGTGGTGTTGGTGATGGGTGTTGGAGGTGGTGGTGATGGGTGTTGATGTTGGTGGTGTTGGTGATGTGTGTTGGAGGTGGTGGTGGTGATGGGTGTTGGTGGTGTTGGTGATGGGTGTTGGTGTTGGTGGTGGTGGTGATGGGTGTTGGTGGTGGTGATGGGTGTTGGTGGTGGTGGTGATGGTGATGGGTGTTGGTGGTGGTGATGGGTGTTGGTGGTGGTGGTGATGGGTGTTGGTGTTGGAGGTGGTGGTGATGGTGGTGGTGGTGATGGGTGTTGGTGATGGTGTTGGAGGTGGTGGTGATGGGTGTTGGAGGTGGTGGTGGTGATGGGTTACAGTGATGGTTTTCGTCGTTGCTCTAATGATGGTATGGTCGTGTTGGGTCGGGTTATCAGAGCACATGGCCATACTTATTTCTGTGGTGTTGTGGTGGCTGTACCACGGCTGTGGTGTGGGTACAGCAGTGGTACAGGAGGGAGTGGTACAGCGCCGGGTAATATGGAGGTGCAGCGAGGTGTGGTTGATGAAGCCGACGGTGTTGATACGTGTATGGGTCTCGTACCTGGGTTCAGTATGGGTCTTGTACCTGGGTTCAGTATGGGTCTTGTACCTGGGTTCAGTATGGGTCTCGTACCTGGGTTCAGTATGGGTCTCGTACCTGGGTTCAGTATGGGTCTTGTACCTGGGTTCAGTATGGGTCTCGTACCTGGGATCAGTATGGGTCTCGTACCTGGGTTCAGTATGGGTCTCGTACCTGGGTTCAGTATGGGTCTCGTACCTGGGTTCAGTATGGGTCTCGTACCTGGGTTCAGTGTTTCAATTCTTGGCTCTTTGAGCACATGACGGTACGATCCTTGAGCATAACGGTACGATGCTTCAAGACGACGGTACGATTCTTAACCTTGACGGTACAATCCTAGAGCATGAGGCTGAGATCCTTGAGCACGACGGTGCGACCCTTGAGCACGACCCTTAAGCACGACGGTACGACCCTTGAACACGACGGTACGACCCTTGAGCATGACGGTATGACCCTCGGGTACCATAAAGTGATCATAGCTAGTCTATGATATCCCAAGGTCGTACAGTCATACTCAAGGGTCGTACCGTCGTGCTCAAGGGTCGTACCGTCGTGCTCAAGGGTCGTACCGTCGTGCTCAAGGTTCGCACCGTCGTGCTCAAGGTTCGCACCGTCGTGCTTAAGGGTCGTGCTCAAGGGTCGCACCGTCGTGCTCAAGGGTCGCACCGTCGTG